>NC_061113.1:101506158-101612507 GCF_002878395.1 Capsicum annuum | reverse complement strand
TTTTTTTTTTTTTTAAATTTTTAAAAAATATATTTAAAATAATTTTTTATTTTTTAAAAATATTTTAAAATTATTTTAAAAAAATTTTTAAATTAAAAAAGATGGAGGAAAAAAAAGATCCTTTTTTATTTTTTTTTTAAATTTTAAAAATATTTTTTATTTTTTTAAAATTTTAAAAATATTTTTTAATTTTTGTTAAAATTTTAAAAATATTTTAAAATTTTTCAAAGTGTTTTAAAATTATTTTTAAATTTTTAAATTCTTTTTATATTTTAAAAGTTAAAAAGATGGATGGAAAAAAAGGACCCTTTTTAATTTTTTTTTAAATTTTAATATATATTTTTTTAATTGGTTCAAGGGTCCAGATGACAAACATGTAAGTAGAAGTGTTCAACTTACAAAACTGACATAGTAGAGGGGTCCAGAAGGTCATTTTGCCGTAATTATTTAAGGGGACATTTGGTTGGGAAAGAGTTATTCCGGAATAATTAATTTCGGGATTAGTTGTTCCACCATATATATGAGATAATTTATCCTATTACTATGGTGTAAATGGTGGAATAAATAATTCTGATACTAACTAATAACTCCTATCAAACATGGGATAAATTAATTGTTTATTTTATTTCGAAACTACTTATCCCTTATACCTCACACCAAATGATCCGTAAAAGTATTATTAAAAGCTGTAAATATTTTGCTAAAAATATTCAACTACGTAATTTTTCCTAATCTCAATTTGAAGTTCTTAGCTTTGATCTTGGAGAGTTGTTCAATGTGTTCGAGGTCATCTCTTATTAACTTACTCCTAGAGATAGAGAATTTTTTTTACTGTGAATCAATGAGAAATTTATGTTGTAAAATTTTTTACCTTTTCATCCCATTTTCAGTGAGCTTTATGGTGAGAAACAAATTCTCATTGAAATACTGGGAAGTTTTCTAATCTTTTTATGTGAAATACTAATATATTTCTTTCTTGTTCATTGTAGAAATAGCCATTAGCAGTAGTAACTTTCAGTGACAAAATAGTGATCATTGTAGTAGTGTTTTCTGTGTTTCAGTTTAAGCATCTCAGCTTCTCAAAGAAAAAACATCATTTGGAATTTCAAATTATGTTTTCAAGATTTTTTAAAATGTAAAACTTGACCTACAAGTTAATCTTTCGTAAAAAAAAATCTATCATTTTAAATTTTGTAAAAAATAAAATATTCATGATTGACGTGAAGAGATTGTTCGTGCGCGAATAGATTGTATGTACCATATGAAATAATTATATTAAAGAATAACTAGTTTCTACTATTGTTGACTAGTAGATCTTTATAAGATAATGTGTATTTAAACACTTGTAAATGCAAACATTTATAAAAGGAAATGGAGATATGTGATTTATCAATGTGGTGCCTTAGGATATTCTAATATCTTGTTTATAAATTAGTAGAAAAATGAACTATTTGTTCATTGGGCAAATCGCATGCATCTACTATTTAAGAGTCTATATTACAAAAACCAATAATTTTCATTTTTCTAAATAAACCACTACAATTTTTTTTTAAAAAAATCAAATTAAGATAAAAATATAAAAGAACACATGACAAATAATTTACCATCATTTATGACTTTTGATCTTCTTTCATTATTTTCTCTTGATTTGCTTTTAAATCCATAATTCTCCCTCGTCTGCCTCTCTGTCTCTCTTGCTCGCTCTTCATTTCATTTTAATTTCTTCTGTACTTTCTCTATCTATATCTAGCAAAATCCTTCAAATATAACCAAAACATATCACTTTTTCACTATAATTTTCTTCCATTATTGAATAACTAAATCTTATATATCGATCAACCTGACCTTTTTTTTTTTTTTTAATAAATCTTGAAATTCAACATGGATTTATTGCTTTTCCAATATTAAACGTGATCGTATTCATTCAATTTCATATACTAAAATAACTAAAATTCATAAAAATTTGGTGAACACCAATTTCCATAATCACTATGCGCACTGTATAAATCATAATGATAATTGTAATACAAATCATAAGAAAATGACAATGTGTTATAATACTAATGTAATGAATTCAGTAAGCTGCCGTGGAAGAATTAGAATTGTATATGAAGTAAAATTGATGTTTTTTCTTTTGTTGAAGGTTAGATATGGATTGTATACACGTATCCTCTTGAGACACCACTATGTGGGAATGCATTTGGTACATTGTTGTGATCCCAGAACAATATAATCGTGCACATATGTGGCTAACTATTTATTTAAGTGTAGAGGAATAGAAACAAAGATCACTTCTCGAAGAATAACAGAATGAGAAAAGATGTAGTGGTGAGTTATCATATTTTTCTTTTAAGTACATTTTTATCTTAAAATTTTTACGTCATCTTTTAAAAAAAGTTGTGTACTTAATATTATAACAAACACATAATAATTTACTTTTTTTTTAATAAAAGTTTATTATTAATTAACATGAGACATACGTGTACACTTGACTAGTATCTACCAAGTTGAGGTGTTTATTTGATCATTAACTAAGTTGAAGTGTCTAACTTATAAATTGTGCCAAATTTAAGAAGATATCTAGGTACCGATGCTTTTAAAATTGAAGACGTAAAGCGAAGCATTTTTACTTGGTACGAGGTGAGGCATAAGCTTCGAGGTGATGAGACGTAAGCCCTCACGGATTCTTTAATTTTTAATATTTTATAAATTAATATAGTTATAAATAAAGATTTTTTGAAAGAAATAAATCACACACACAAAAAGTAAAATTATAAAAAGCAATACATGGAATATGCATCTAAAACCGCCACAACAAAAAATAAAATAAAAAACTAACCAAAGCCACATAATACAATGATAAGTCGTCAATTTGACGACTTTCTAGCACCTTTTAAGCCTAAATTATCATGCTTTTCCATTGATTTGATGGTAATCTCTTACGTAATGCTCATTTATGTAGGTAAAAGTAAAAGGAAAAATGGGCAAGTCATTCAAGTCAACAAGAAGCCAAATGTGAAGGAAAAGAGTCATCTGCTTTACATCTGCTTTGGAGCTGCTATCTATTTGTTCTCTATCTGCTCTCCATCCGCTTTGGATCCGCTCAAGCAGATCAAGAGCAAGGTGACAATTTTGTAATTTTGTCAAATGTGGAAGTGGGGCCTAAAGAAGGGCTCCTAGCTCATTTTTCAAGACTTAGCCTTCATCTTTTCCACTTAGTGTCTCTCTTAGCATCTTAGCTTCTCTCTTTTCATCTTATCACCTATCTTTTCATCTTAGAAGAATTTTGTACTAAGCTTGAATGAAAAATATAAGTTAGCGATTTTTCATTGAAGATTTATTGAAATTCCATGTTTGGAGCTACATTCTCTCTACTTCTCATGGATGAAGTCAATGATAACTTTGGTATATTTTTACACTTTCTATCTATGAGTAGCTAATTCTAAAACTTGGGGTTATGCTTGCTTAGGTTGTGGTAGTGTATGGGTGTTAGCTAATTATTCTTCTAATTAGTTATTTGTAATGGGTGTTGCATTTATTCCATGATTTAACTAAGGGTTGGGGGTTGCAAACCCCAACCATCATTGACCCCATGTCATTCTTCAAAGAGGGGACATGGGTAAGGAATAAATGTAACCAATAACTTGATTTATTTCATTTAATGACATCTCATAGACATAAGGATGTCAATTGAGGCAATAGATGTGGAAAATTATCACACTTGTGAGGTGTTCGAAAGAACCCATTTGTGAAATTTGATATTATAATTGAAAGATTGAAACTAATATATTGACATCTAGCCTACCCATGACTTTTAGCTAAAAGTTAGATAAATTGTCAAGTACCCATGCATGAACCCACTCCTAGAATTGCATAGACCCAAGATCTATTCTTAATTGAAGTCACTCTTAGCATTTTTCAACGTCAAGATAGTGTTCTAAAATTGAAGTAACAACACATTCAAACTAATTCCCCCATTTTACATTTATGTTTGTTTTATTCACATTACGGGTCACCTTTTAGTAGATTATCAACACTCTTGAGTTTCGAATTCCATGATTTCACTTCTTTTGGATTCGACCCCAACCTAAGTTGGGTAATTATATTGACAACGATCTCTTACACCCATTAAAGAGTGTAATTTGAGCGTTATAAAAAATAGCGCCATTATCGGAAAACAATTTGGTGTATTGAGTTAGTTTGAAATTTTAGCTTACTTGCTTAAATTCGAATCTTGTAGATATTTATTAGTTGTTTTCTTTTATTTCTTGTTTTAGATAGATTTTTAGTTCTGCTTATTTGTTAATATGGCATTATGGAATGAATGTGGATTTGGTGGTTGGAAGTCATACCTCAATGACCCATGTCCATATTGTGGTGGACCCCACTTTTAATGAGATTATAGATATACTCCCCGAAAAGAGATATGTGCACCATCTCAACCCTCTTGGGTGCATGATTGTTCCTTATGTGGTGGTCGAGATGGATATCAGAACCATTGTCCAAATGCCCCCTCTCCATTATGCTAACTCGATTTCTAGTTCTTCTTATGATTTTAATAGGTCTTATGAGATAAAAAGTGAGGAACGAAGCACAGAAAGTAGTGGCGTTGAAGCAATGCTTCAACGTATATTGGAATTGAAAACAACGGCGGAGGAGGAAGCAACCATTATACACAAGGAATTCAGAGAGAAATTTAAGAAGATAGAAGATGTGGGTAAGGAAGTTAATACATCAAACACCACAACCATGCCCGCTCTTCTAAATGAGCATGATATTGAAGAATCCTCAATGATTTCTCAACCAACCAAGCCAAACATAAGAGATGATGCCAAAAAAGAAGAAATAGTACTAGAGTCAGAAGAAGAAGCCAAGCAAATCCCTTATGTCGACTCTAGTCCATTTTGAGGTGAGGATAGCAAAATGGACACAACTCCAGAATTTAGGAAAAGATCTCATTCTAATCATTTCTCAACATTAAGTGCAGTGGAGTTGATGACAATTAATCCATCCGAGAAAATATTGAATGATGGTGAGAATGAATTATTCCTTACATCCTAGAGTTTATCTTTCCAACAGAGTATACTAAGACCCCAATCTTGAAGGCCAAGAAGCTTAAAGATCGATGTCCAATTAGTGGCCTTCCAATATTTTCACCGTTGCCCAACGAGCCCGTACAAAAGTTTGATACTAAATTGGGCAAATGGTTCAAGTTTTCGAAGTGGCGTGATAAGACATTCAGCATCATGCCCATACATTTGCCCAATGTTCCTCAAAGATGTAATGATAAAAAATTAGGCAAGAAATTCAAATCCTCTAAGTGGAGACACAAATAAGGATCAAAAAGGCATCGTGCCGCGATGTTAACTAAGACGCATCTTGGGAGGCAACCCAAGGAATTTTTCTTGATGTTTTCTAGTATTTTTTATTTAATTTTCAGCTTTTTGAGTGTTTGTAGGTGATTACATGATTCAGAAGGGGTTATGGAAGGTTTGGATGCTAAAATCTAAGCCTCGAGCAAATACCGAGGTGACATTTTGCCCAAATTTAGTTGTACAACTTAGAACTGCATTGGAAATGCTTGAGCAATCTAGGCACAGGACAAGAGTAGCTTAGAAGCGAATTAAAATAGCCTTCACCAGAAGGAAATGCACTGGACATACTGTAGTAGTCCAGGCGCATCCCAAGCACAACTTGGACGTAAATGGTGGCAGTATCACTGCTGGAGCAGTCCAGGCACAGACCAGGCTCACATGGAATGTAGGAAACCTGTGAATTTGTCCAGCAAATTGTAACAACATGCGCTGGACCTACTTGAGTAGGCCAGCTGCAGGTGAGGCACACTTGGAGCGCAAATCACCCTTGGTACACGCCTAGGGCCAGTTTTTGAGCAAATTTGCTAAAACAAATTCCATATGTTTCCATCCTAAATTCAAACTCTAAGGTCTTATTTCAATAATGAAACCCCGTATAAGTATATCATGGTTTTCTTTCATCACCTTTCTCTCATAAGCATGCTCACAAGAAAAAGTTGAAAAGGGAAGATGAGTAAGTCTTTCAAGTCAAAAAGAGGTCAAATGTAAAAGTAAAGAGCCATCTGCTTTGCATCTGCTTTTCTCCCACTCTCTATTTACTTTCCACCTACTCTCCATCTGCTTAAGCAGATTAAGAGCAAGGCGATATTTTTGTAAATGCTTGGTTATGGTTTTTAAATATGATTTGGGGGTTTGGTTATAAATGCTTGGTTATGGTTTTTTCATATTTTAATTATGCTTTTATATGCATTAATGGTGGCTTGGGATAATTGGTTGCATGGGAATAGTTCTTTAGTAATAGACTTTGGTTTTGGAAATACCATGCCCCCAATGTGTTTAACAAAATGCCTATAACAATGTTTTCACTATATTATTGGATTTTCAATAGAACTTATGCATGGTTTTAACCTGGTAATGGAACCCTAAATAATATGAATGGTTTAAATAGTTTTGAATGGATTGAAAAGGCCTTTGTGACCATAGTTTTTTTTAATTAAAAATCATGTGGGGTACATGAGAATCCCCTAAGGATCGGCTAAGGACAATAAGTGCAAGTTATAGTCGGTATGATGATACCACTACTAATAGCCTTGGTTAATAATAATAGAATAATGGTTTGGTTGA
The DNA here is from genome assembly GCF_002878395.1 of Capsicum annuum. NCBI lineage: Eukaryota > Viridiplantae > Streptophyta > Magnoliopsida > Solanales > Solanaceae > Capsicum > Capsicum annuum. Next base: position 101,605,848 of record NC_061113.1, on the reverse strand, counting down.
AAATGGTTTTAATTAGGCTTAAAGGAGGGGGTATACAGCAAAGCCATAGAAGGTAGAGGTCCTGGGGGATCGAAACTGGAAACTCATATTTGCTGATGTGAGGTTTGGTCCTAGTGACCGTGTGCATGATGTCACACTTTATATTTTGGGAAATGTACTAGCCATCCTAGTTTTCTTTCCTGGTCATGCGGCTTCACGCACTGTGGCCCTTTTAGCAGGGGGAATTGAACCTATATAGCCCATGGGTGGTTTAGGATAGAAAATCTATATAACCCAAGTAAAGGTTTTAAATGGCATGCTTAACTCGGTTCCCTTTCCCGACATGGTTATATTATATATGTATGGTTTGTGTGCATATGAATAGTTTTACTTGGTTTTATAAATGGCACTATTTTATCCTTATCCTGAGTTCATGCTAGAGCTTACCCACTAACCTATCTTCGGACAGCTGTATCCCCACACGATGTAGGAACCGGTCATTCTACTCTTCCTGCTTAACATTCGAACATTCAGGGGTCCGCTTTGGATTAAAGTAGTGAGCTTTCATCTATTCTGAAGGCTCCATTTCATGGATGTTATTTCATACTCTGGATTACTTAAGGATATTGGTTTTGGCTATGGTTAGGGGTATGTCCTAATCAGATATTTTTATTCTTTTAGTTAAAGGCTTTTGTGGAACTACTATGGGTTGGAATGGGCAAGATTGGTACTGGTGTCTGCCTTAATATTGGCAATAGTATTAGGGCTGACCTTATTAGATAAAATTTCTCAATGTTCCATCATATTTTATTTTGTGATTATATATTTAATTATGAATGAAACTTATTTGGTTATAGTTGGATCTATGGTTTGATTTTGCTTGGTATGGTTGAACGGTTGGTACGGGACGGTCAGACTCAATTGGGTCGGTCTTAGTAATAGACCTATACCAGAGTCTATAATTTGGATGGTTACGATATCTTCTTATATGTTTAAAATTCAACCAACTCAGGGTAGGCAACTGGAGGTTGGGTTAGGTAATGGTGGTGGTATCCAATCCTGATCGAACTTGGGATGCCCATTACGATAAGTCCCTGGTTGGTTCATGTCAAGTTGGTATCGGAGATTTAGGTTCTTGGTTAATTGGGAGTCCAAAAAGCTATGTCTAGTGGAGTCTCTTTTAAGGATGTGTAGTACGCCATACTCATAAGAGAGAGGCTACAGGGCATTTAAGAATATTTCACTTTCTTTGTATTCTATTTTCATGTTTGGAGTTTACGTCCCAGAATCTCCTCTAATCCTTGTTTGTTCATTTTTTAGATCATGCCTCGTAGATCTGGAACACAAGAAAACTCTTCAGTCCCATCTAGGGACAATGTTGATAGGGTATGTCCTATGTCTAGAGTTCATCTTTGATCTCAGGGTCCTATCCCTGATTGTTTTGGAGTTACTCCGGTTGTTGGTAGTCCTCCTTATGGGTGAGGTAACTAATGCAGAATTTCACCAGTCTACTCATAATATTGCTTAGTTAGTTGCTGCTCAGGCTGAGCGGGATGTGTCCGGTGGGTTGGCTAGTTTATGACACTGAATCCTCCTACTTTTAATGGTGTAAAAGTGAAGTAGGATCTTTAGGGTTTCTTGGATGAAATAGAGAAGATATTCAGGGTGATATAGGCCACAAATATAGAAGGTGTAAACTTTGCAGCTTATCAGTTCAAGGATATTGCATACCAATGATGTGAAGAGTGGGATAGGGATAGAGGTGATATGGAAGAGTTTTCCTAATGGGATGCCTTTTCTTGTGCTTTTCTAGATTATTTCTTTCCTTAAAAATTGAGAGAAGTAAATGTGGAGGAGTTTATGAATCTTAAGCAAGGGAGAATGTCTATTAAGGAATACGCCTTGAAATTTCATCAGTTGTCAAGGTATACTTCTAATTTAGTGGATGACATGAGAGAGGGGCTAAGAACTAGGCTATATCAAGATTTGATCTTGTAAAGCAAGACTTCTTTGGTGATTAAGGATATGGACATTTTGAGGTTAGTTGTCCACATACAGTAGGTGGAGGGTAAGAAGAAGAACAGGCAAAGTTCGGGTATTAGCAGGGTAAGAGGAACAGGTTTTCTGACTAGGGAGGTGCTTAGTCATAAGGTGATCAGTGTAGAGGCAAATGGCTAAAAAAGAAGTAGGGGAGTTCTGGTTTCTTCTCTACTACTAGTACTCCTTACCCGAAGCTGTCGGGTCACAGGTGTCCGTAAGGTGGTGATAGCTTCCAAGCATAGGGTGCCCAATCTCAGAGTCAGATTATTCATGCCCTCCTTGCCAGTTCTATGGTCGTCTTTATCGGGGTTATTATAATGAAAAAATGAATAAGTATTTTAAATATGTCCAGCCAAGCCATATGCTCAAGAATTATGTGATTGGTAAGGGAGCTTTGGGAGTGGTCAAACCTTCGATTGCTTTATGTTCTGCTCCTGTTCCTAGTGGTGCGGTTTCGGTGTTTTCTCCTGCCTCTGGTACCAGCACAGTCTAGAATAGGTTGTATACTCTTGCATCTCAGCAGGAATATGAGGCATCACTTGATGTCGTTACTGGTACGTTATAACTCTTTTCTCGTGACGTATTGTCTACTTGGTTTGGGGTCCACTCTTTCTTATGTGACCTCATTCATGGCTGTATGTTTTGGTTTTGATCCTGAGGTTATTTTGGATCCTTGTTCTATTTCTGACCCGATACGTGACTTGGTTCTTACTAAGAGAGTTTATAGGGTGTGTGTGGTATCTATTGGTGGTAGGCAGACTTTAGTGGATTAGTTTGAACTTGATATGGTGGATTTTAATGTTATTCTGGGGATGGATTGGTTACACTTTTGTTATGCATCCTTGGATTGTCAGACCTGTAAGGCTGTCTTTAGGTTACCTGGTGAACAAGTTATAGAGTGGAAGGGTGGTTCCCTAGTTCCTAGGGGGAGGTTTATTTCTTATCTTAGAGCTCGAATGTTAATCTCTAAAGGTTTTCTTTATCACTTAGTTTGGGTTAAAGATCCTAACTCGAAAGGTACTACTTTACAATCAGTTTCTGTGGTAAATAAGTTTCCTTAGGTCTTTTTAAATAATCTTCCTGGTGTTCCTCCAGATAGGGAAATAGAGTTTGGTATTGATTTTATTTCTAACACTCGTCCAATATATATTCCTCCTTATAGAATGGCTCCAACTAAGTTGAGAAAACTCAAGGAGCAACTTAAGGATCTTCTGGATAAGGGGTTTATTCGTCCTAGTATATCCACGTAGGGGGAACCAGTGTTGTTCATGTGCAAGAAGGATGGTACCCTTCGGATGTGCATTGACTATCGACAGTTGAATAAGGTAACGGTAAAGAACAAGTATCCTCTTCCAAGAATAGATGACTTGTTTAATCAGTTGCAATGTGCCAAGTTCTTCTCTAAGATAGATCTTTGGTCTGGTTATCATCAGCTTAAGATTAGGGAGGTGGATATCCCTAAGAAAACTTTTCACACTCGGTATGGGCATTTTGAATTCTTGGTGATGTTGTTTGGTTTAATTAATGCCTTGGCAACATTTATGGATTCGATAAACAAGGTTTTCAGGCAGTTCTTGGATCTCTTTGTCATTGTGTTTATTGATGACATTCTGATTTATTTCAAAAGAGAGGTGGATCATGCTAATGACCTCTGTGTGGTGTTGCAGACCTTGAAGGAACAACAATTATATGCCAAGTTCTCTAAATATGAGTTTTAGCTGAACATTGTGAATTTTCTTGGTCATATTATTTCTAGTGAGGGGATATGGTGGATCCTCAAAATATGGCTGTGGTTAAAAAGTGGCATGAACCCACGAATCCAATTGATATTTGGAGTTTCTTGGGTTTGGCTGGGTATTATCAGCAGTTTGTTGAGAGCTTTTTGATGATAGTTGCTTCTTTGACTAAGTTGACTCAGAAAAAGGTAAAGTTTTCTTGGTCGGATGCTTGTGATGGGATTTTTGAGAAGTTGAAAGATAAGCTAACTTCAGCTTCAATTTTGACATTGCATGAAGGAAATAAGGGGTTTGTGGTTTATTATGATGTATCTAGGGTGTGACTTGGCCATGTTTTTATGTAGTATAGGAAGTTGATTTCCTATGCTTCTAGGTAGTTGAAGGTGCATGAAAGGAATTATCCTACTCATGATTTGGAGCTGTTGGCGATGGTTTTTACTTTGAAAATCTGGCAGTATTATCTATACGGAGTGCACGTAGACATCTTTTCTGATCATAAGAGTCTACAGTATGTGTTCACTCAAAAGGAACTCAATCTTAGGCAAAAGAGATGTTTGGAGCTTCTCAAGGACTATGACATGAGTCTTCACTATCATCCAGGTAAGGGTAACATGGTTGTTGATATTCTCAGTAAGTTATCCATGAGGGGTTTGGCTCATGTATAGGAAGGAAAGTGGGAATCGATAAAAGATATTCACCACTTGGCTAATCTTGGAATTTGTCTTTTGGACTCCGAGGATGGTGGGGTAATGGTATAGGAAGTGGTTTGATCGTCTCTTACTCTAGAGATTAAGGAGAAGCAAGGTTTAGATCGTATCTTGATAAAAATCAAAAGTAATATGGGTATGCATTAGGTAATAGGGTTTTAGATCATTGGCAATGGTATTTTATGATACCAAAAGAGATTGTGTGTTCCTGATGTCGACGGTTTGCAATAAAGGATTTTGGTTGAGGCACATGAATCACGCTATATTGTACATCTAGACTCAATAAATATGTATCTGATCTCAAGGAGATGTATTGGCGGAATAGTATGAAAAGGGACATGGCTGATTTTGTGGCCAAGTGCTTGGTGTGTCAGCAAGTTAAAGTTAAGAAAGATATGACTTAGGGGAATGAGTCATACACTTAGGTATGGGTGGTATGGTACAGTCGTATGCTAAACAATGTTGGTTGGTGGTATTGATGTAGTTACTGTAATGGGTACAATTTGGGTGGTATGAGTCGTATAGTTGGGTGCGGGTTGTTTGGTTATTTTACTTAACCTTAGACTTGGTAACTTATGTTGGATCTGAGTACTAGTGGCTCACCATGCCGTAAGCCAGGGTACTAGTCGTACCTCAGATTCGTATGGCGGTCAGTGTTCAAACCTCCTAGATTCTATTCTGCCAGGGGTACGATTTATGGGTACTAGTCGTACACTTGACTATGACTTGGGTTTAGGTGTGTCGTACCTTGGAAAATATTAGGTCTAAGAGGGAAATCCTAGTGGATGTGAGGTGGGTACCACTCGTATAGGATGGGTACGACTTGTAAGGGTCAGTCGTACCCTATGATGGGAATTTAAGGCAGTTTAAGTAAGGGCAATCTGGACATTTCTCCACTTATCCTAATAGGGTCCCATGACTTATATTGTACTTGGGTGGTTATTTACCCTATTATTCTATTCTCAAACACTTGGAAAACACTCTTAAATCCTCTCTAGAGTTCTTGGGCAAAGAAAGCTAGGGTTTTATCTTAAGAAGTAAATTGGGGCTTGTCTTGGTGATTTCTCTCCATCATCATCTTAGTTTAAGGCATGTTCTCTTCCCTTATTGTTAGTTCCAACTAAAGACATAGTTTTATACAATGTTTTCATGATTTGGATGCTGTATGATTTTGGGGTTCAAATATGATTTGGAGTTTTGGTTATAAATGCTTGGTTATGGTTTTCCCATTTTTTAATTATGCTTTTATATGCATTAATGGTGGTTTTGGACAATTGGATGCATGTGAATAGTTCCTTTTTAATGGACTTTGGTTTTAGAAATACGATGCTCCCAATGTGTTTGTTCAAATGCCTATAATAATGTTTTTACTATATTATTGGATTTTCAATAGAACTTATGTATGGTTTTAACCTGGTAATGAAACCCTAAATGATATGAATGGTTTATATGGTTTTGAATGGATTGAAAAGGCCTTGGTGACCATGATTTTGGTTGAATTGGAAATTATATGGGGTACATGGGAATCCCCCAAGGATTGGCTAAGGATAATACATGCAAGTTATAGTCGGTATGACGATACCACTACTAATAGCCTTGGTTAATAATAATGAAATAATAGTTTGGTTGGAAAACGGTTTAAATTATGCTTAAAGTGGGGGTGTGTGTAGCAAAGCCATGGCAGGTGGAGGTCCTGAGGGGGATCAAAATTGGAAACTTATATTTGCCGATGTGAGGTTTGGTCCTAGTGACCGTGTGCATGATGTCACACTTTATATTTTGGGGAATGTACTAGCCATCCTAGGTTTTCTTCCCTGGCCGTGTGGCTTCACACACTGGGGCCCTTTCAGTAGGGGGAGCTGAACCCATATAGCCCATGGATGGTTTAGGATGGCAGAGCTACACAACCCAGGTAAAGGTTTTAAATGGCATATTAAACTAGTTCCCTTTCCCGACATGTTTATATATATATATATATGTATGGATTTTTTGCATATGGATGGTTTTACTTGGTTTTATAAATGGCATTATTTTATCCTTGTCCTGAGTTTATGCTAGCGCTTACCCTCTAACCTATATTCGGGCGGTTGTATCCCCACGCGATGCAGGAACCGTCCATTCTACTCGTCTTACTTAGCATTTGGACATTTGGGGGTCAGCTTTGGAATGAAATGGTGAGCTTTCATTTATTCGAAAAGCTCCATTTCATGAATTTTATTTCATACTTTGGATTATTTATGGATATTGGTTTTGGCTATGGTTGGGGGCATGTCTCAATCGAATATTTATATTTTTTTGGTTAGAGTATTTTTGTGGAACTACTATGGGTTGGAATGGGCGGGATTGGTACTGGTGTCAGTCTTAGTATTGACATTGTTATTAGGGCTGACCTTATTGGACAAAATTTTATCACTGTTCTATCGTATTTTTTTTTGTATTATATGTTTAATTATTAATAAAACTTATATGGTTATGGTTGGATCTATAGTTTGGTTGTGCTTGGTATGGTTGGACGGTTGGTATTGGGCAGTCGGAATCGATTGGGCCGGTCTCGGGAATAGACTTATTCCAGAGTCTATAATCTGGATAGTTATGCTATCTTGTTATATGTTTGAAATTCAGCCAATTCTTGGTAGGCGACTGGAGGTTGGGTTAGGTAATGGCGGTGGTCTCCAATCCTGATCGGACTTAGGGCACCCATTATGACAAGGCCCCTGGTTGGGTCATGTCAAGTTAGTATCGGAGCTTTAGGTTCTTGGTCAATTGGGAGTCCACAAAGCTATGTCTAGTGGAGTCTCTTTTAAGGATGTTCAAGGATTTATTATTTAGGTGGAATGACTTCACATGATTATCTATATGACCAATTATATAAATGCCAAAACTAAATTTAGTCTCCTTAAGTTCACCACAAAACTCCTCATTTAGTGGCTCATTTTAACATACGAGGTGATCAACACCAATATCATTTGATAACGAATTATCATTCAAAGCACATGTATCAACAATTGGTGGACATATATTGATATTACTAGAAAAATTAATTCGGTTAGCAATAGGATCAACTAGTGTATCCACATTCTCAATATGCAAATTATCAAAACATGGAAAAGAATTACATGAAAATGCACTATCATTTATGGTACAAGTGTCAATACTAGGTGGACACAAATCGATCTTACAAGAAGAATCCATTTGGTCATCAATAGGATCAACTAGTGTATGAACAATCTCAATAAATACATTATCACTCTGTGGAACTGAATTATTAAGCTCACATAAAAACAAGCTATCTCTTACACTCAATTGGATACTAGTCACACAATGATCTTTTACTTTCAAAAAAGTGTAAGGCTTAGCTTTGTTACCTTGTAGCTCACATGAATAATTATATTCACCTTCGTTTTCAACATTGAAGCATAAATGTTCTTTTGGGAAGCCTGTTAGTACCTCATGATTCTTCATTGATCGAGGCGTCTCACTAGGCTTGCTTTCAAGGATACCTATACAAGAATTAAGACAACTGGAAAAGGAAGAGAGGTTACAAAAGTTAGTATAAGGTTGTGACAACCCTCTCACATCACTCCACACAATTTCTCCTTTTTTCACTCTAGAGTTGTCACATATCACATCCTTACTTCTCTCAATTTTTTGTCTATCAATTTTCTTAGAGTCTGGGTAAGTTTCAAGGATCCCTTATGAAGGGTTTGGAGGTCCCTTCAGCTCTATCTTACACTTTGGTGAACAAGGAGCAAACGTGTTGACTTGCATGTTAGCTCCTTAGCACCAACCTCACAAGGGGTAGCTTGCTTTGCCTCCAAAGGCAAATCCTTAGTTTTAACTTCATGATTCATAATTTGCCTTCTTCGGACTATTGACTTGAATTTTTCAAGTAGTCGAGAGCAATAATTCATTTTTTATCCCATATTTCAAGTTTTTCATGAAACTATTCCCTGAATGAAGCATAGTCTTTCCTTAACTCGATAATACTTTCACCTGTATTTACTTTATTTGGACATGTTGGATAAAAGAGAAGTTGCCCTTTGAGATTTATGATATAATAATACCAATCTTGTGTATATGGAAGTACATGACTTTGTAACCATTAAATTTCCAAACACATTTGACAAGCATCCATGAGCATTACATTACCACAAACCTTCTCTTTTTTAATTCCCAAGTGAAATAGGTACCTTGACTCTCCTATCAACCAAAAATTTCATTCGAGCAACAAAAAGATTTTATTTTGGAAAGAAAGGTCACCCGAGCATGCTAACTATTAAATGGGTTATAGAGTTGATTACACTGTAATCATCCATCACAATTTCAAATTCCACTCTCCCACAAATAATCATTTTTGTTTCAAGAACTCATCTTTTAGAAACATGCATATTTTGAAACATTGAGTTTGTTTTCCTTTCATGGACTATTGATCTCTCCATCCTACCTGTAAAACTCATAAACAAGTTAATTGCAAAATTCCTCACACCTCTCATATGTAGAATCTCTCAACTCACCTAAAGCGTCTTTCCGTAGTTAATAGAGAACTTTCGTTAGTAAAGAAACGAACATGAATTAAGAAATTATCAATGAAATAAAACTAGATAATCATAGAAAGAAAGCACAATAAAAATATGGAATTAAGGAACTTTATATATTTAGTAGGGTATCTATTGATTAAAATCAAGTTATGAAGAAAATAAAGATAGAATTAATAAAAAGAAACTAATTTACCAAGATTTAGACTTAAAAAAAATATTTAGGAAGAAATTTGATTGAAATAGATGGAAAAAATGCTCCGAAAAAGTGAAGAAAAAAATCTAAAAAAAGAGCTGAAAATTGTCCCAAAAGGACACTTGAGGAAGCCTCCAAGAAATTGTACCTTGTACCTCTTTTTTTTTTTCCCTTTTGAAATATTTCCTTTTGTACTTCTCCCACGCACTTTTCTTTTCTCTTTATTTTGAATCAAAACACCTTTTTGATTCTTCTTCTTCTTGAAGATATGAAGATCTTTCAAGAACATCAAGAATAAATATGAAGATTCAAAATTCACAACTCCTTTGATTTAACTCGAAATTGTATGAAATTCAAAATTAAAGTTTCATTTGCTATGGAGAACAAACTTCAATAAAGTTAGAAGACTCAATTTCAAGCCAATAATTTCAGATTTTAAAACCCATTGTAACTTTTCTTCAAATCATGAAGAACACCATGAACATGAAGCATACCCAAAATCAAACACAGTGAATTTTTATTCCATTTTAGCTCAAATTTTGGATCCAAACTCCAAATGATAAGGAGAACAAACCTCAAGCAAATCATCTTCTAATTTGATTTGGAACTAAGAACCCACTTGTTTTTCTTCAAAAAAAACTTTTAAACTCCACTAGTGGTAGAATCTTCAAATCAACTCAGAATCAATCAAATCCGATATTCATACTCCCAATAGCATAATAAAAAACCCCAATAACTTTAAACCCTAGATTTTCACCTAAAAGTTTTATATCTAAAAATCCACTTCAAAGCCTTTAATTCAACATGGTGGAACACTTATAATAACTCAGGATGACTCAAAATTCAAGATCTAGACTCTATTTATACTGGAGAATGTAAATCTAGTATTACAAACCTCAAACAAGACTCAAATCAAAAGTAATTTTTTTTAAATTTTCCAAAAAAATTTTGCACTATTTTTTTTTTTTGAATTTTTTAAATTTATGAACCTAGGATTGAGATCCATAAAAGAGAATCTCTAGCCTAAGCTCTGATATCAAGATGATGACGATCTCAATTGAGTGATTAAAATTGATGTAAAAAATATGGCAACAACACAAAATAAAGATAGTGAAGAAATAAGAGAAAGAATAGAATAATGAAGTGCTAATCGAATCAATTAATTAAGGAAGAAGAGAACTTGATTTCAATTATAATAGAGAAAATCTGATTTGAATCCACAAATGCATAACTCTTATGAAAATCAAGGTTAAGAAGTTTTAGATTAACAATGAGGATCCACCCATCACAAATCCTACTAACAGTATGGCTACACAAACGGAATTCCACCCTACACTCTCAAGGAGTTCAATTTTTAGTTCATCAAAGTCTAAGAAATGAAAATGGCTAAGGAAACTACTTATAGTCATTACTTTTACAAAAATAGTCTATTATAAAAATTGAAAGTTAATATTTTATAAATAACCCAAAGGGACCTTCTTGATTGGGCAAATGGTATGTTGTGTATTTGTTTCTTCATGCCTTCTTCCAGGATCCAAGCTATCATCCATAAATAGAAGCCCATCCAAATGTGCCCCATGCTATCTTTATTTGTACCATTAATTTAAGACCACAAGAATCAAACGTTTTCTTTCTTTTCTTTAACTTCGTGTGAATTAAAAATAGGTCATTTTTTTTAAACAGAAGGAGTATATTAATATATATAAATTGGAATCTGCAAAAATATGGTTACTGATCTAACGCACTATAAAAATATCAAATCAAACTTTAAAATATTGATGAATTTAGAAATCAAAAATCAAAGTTACCAAGCTGAAATTTCAAATATCCTACCCACCCATAGTAACAACTCACAAGTAACCATGATAAAATTCATGTGAAGCCACAAGCTAAATACAACTTAAACTAGAGTTTGATCGCAAATTTTCAAATTTTTTGACAAGTCAGTTTTATTGAAATTTCAAATACACCTTTCGAGCATAAGCTTCCAGGACAGGTGCCATGGAGCGGTGTGACCTATATACCAACTACACCTTCCAAGCAAAATCTTCCAGGATAACACACCATAGAGCGACCCATATACTAGCACAATCTCATAGCTTAATCAACCTTGCCGGCAAAAATATCAGTCAAGGGTTTTATAAAGTATTTCATAAACACTGCCGACAAAAATCTTGACTAAGGGTTTTATAAAATATTTTATCATCCTTGCTGGCAGAAACCCTAATCAAAGGTTGTTTAAAGTATTTTATTTTCATCAAAATCAGTGTTTCTCTGTAGTAAAAATCTCAAGAATATGTATGGATGAAATGAGGATAGAATGTTCATAACCAAATCAATATGAAGATGATAATCAATTCAATAATGATATAAATAAGCTCAAAATCAACCTAATATATTAATAATTCATGATATAAGTCATCGCATGGCACAACTGGAATAAGGTGTAAGGAATCAATAATATCAATCCAAGCCTCTTTCTGTCACGACCCAAAATTGATAGGTCATGATGGCACTTGTTACGACGTACCTTGACAAGTAAACCTATCACTCAAATGAATACATAAAGGAAAAAAAAGATAGAAATACCCCCAAGGAAAGGCTTCTAGAACAAAGCCAAACGACACAAGTATAATAAATGTGGAAAAAAGAATAACAATGCAACCATAAATCCCAAAATTTGGTGTTAACAATTTACGAACTACTACTACAAATCATGAGTCAAATACATTAGAAATACCCACACAGGGTCAACATATGTCTCTAAATACAAATTAAAAGATAACTACTATAGAAAGATAGAGATGAACTCCAGACGCATGAATGTCCAACCGCTACCTTGAGTAATCTAAAGGTGCTCGAAATCAACCAATATGAGGTGCACTCGAGCTAGGACCTACATCGAAAGAGCGCAGTAGGCATGAGTATGGTCCAATTATACTTAATAAGTATCATAGGCTGACCAAGCAAAGTAGTAAATAAAGCATACAAACTACATACTAAGGGCACATCACCTGCAATAATAAATACTCCATAACGGTATCCCACATCGCTTATACTAACAGTTCTAATATATCACGATTATAATAACACAGTATGTAGAACACAAGTATACATTATATCGCATACAAGTAGAAACAGAAAAAAACATATATATACAAGATGGTAAAGTATAAATAACAAGATATAGAGCACGTTGGCATATATCAAGCCAATATGACAATTCAATCACAAAATCAAGCACAATAAAGAAAATGCAATGTATGAGATGATGATGCATGAGACTGTCGTATAGTCTCCGTATAAACCTACAGAGCTAAAGCTTTCCGATGTAGGATCCATGGAGGGTTTGTCAACCCATATACACCTACAGAGCTAAAGCTTCCCATGTAGGACCCATGGGGGGTTCGTCAACCCATATACAATCAATATCCATGAATCTTCTCGATATATCCTTCGGAGAGGTCTATAAAATCTGATGTTTTCAATATTTCCAAAATTTTTAGTATTTCTAGTATTTCCAATATTTCTAATATTTCCAGTGTTTCCAAAGAACCTACACAACATGAGACACAAATCAAGTGGGACCAACAACAACAACAACAAGTATATACGAAACATACAACAAACAAGTAAAAGTATGCGTATGATGCCATGAGGATGTAATGTTCACAATCACTTCCAATGATTATTTACACAACCAACCACATGATGTATTTCCACAACCAACCACAATGATATATTTTCACAATCATGTGAGTCAGTATCCACTCATTAATTCCAACCATCCCTAAATTTCCAAATATTTCATATGCCCACAAGTATGAATATATCACAATACACCATTGGTTCCACAATAAGCATTTTCAATAACACAATACAATTATTCGCATGTATTCAAGGTTATAAACATCTTTTAGGACCCTACACGGTCACATATATCACATAATATCTCAATTTCAACAATTACATCACATATAGGCACTCACATAGGCACAACACCCAGATAGCCATTTTTTATGATTAGTTCCCACCCTTAACATGCATTTTGTACCACTATTAAGAACCCAACCCAGTGTGAAAGAGTTAAGCCATAACCTACCTTAAAGTATGAAGTCAATCTGCCATACTTCAACCATAAAGCACTAGTTTTTATGAAAGGTCTTGAAATCAACTAAAACTAAGATATATAGAATCTACATGTCAAAACAAAGATAACGATACCCATATTGACTAATTTTGGTTCGGGGTCAAAATGGGCCACCAAAATGAGTTTTTAAAAAGAAAGGAAAAATCATAACTTTACTTCAAAAATGTGTTTCCTATATTTTGAGAAATCTACAACAAAAAAATCAAGTCAACAACGAGGTTCAAATTGAAGAAAAACCATTTTTAAACTTTACTTGGTACAATCTTTGAAATCCATGTTAAAATACAGAATCAAAGTTTTTTTGAAGGTTAAATTGATATAAAAACTAGTAATTATAATATTAAAATATTATTTAAGTGAAAAGGAGTGAAATTGAGATTTAAAATTAAGCCCTAAGATTTTTGGGGTTTTAAAAATTTTATCAAGAATTAGAGTAGAAAAGGATGAAATCTTACCTTAAAGCCGTAATAGAATCAAGAAATGGATATATTAATCTAGCTTTCCAAGCTCCCACAAGCTTCACTTTTAAGTTCTCACACTATTTTAGTATTTAAAACTCAAGAGGCAAGGTGAAAGAATTGGAAAAATGGGCCAAAAAAGAGGGGTAAAAGCTATTTTTATATTGTAGATTTTTTACTCCCATTTTTTAGTCCAAAAACTAGACTTCGACGAGGTGTTCAGGATTTATTCAGAATTTGATATATGCAAAAAAACTATGCAACCACACTAAATTCAATGCTACAGACTCAATGGCCATATTAGAATTTTGATAAAAACGTCATTTTTAGTTGACACCCAAAATATGAAGTTGTAATTTTCCAAATTGAGGGTCGAAATGAGAGTTAAAAGCCATAGAATCACGCCAAACATGTTACCACCCTAAAATCGATGTTTATGATCTACTGTCAAAGTTCGTTCAGTAATCTGCCGCACGAATCAAAAGATATTCACAAAAGTCCAAAATGAGGCTCTTGAGCTACCAAAAAATACAATATCGCACAAAAGGCACCAAAATGAATCAGAAACCATGTCAATCACTCCCACATCGCAGAAATACCATAATGAAGGGTAAAATAGTCAAATCACATCAATCACAAATTTCACATACTTCATTAAATTTTTAGGTCATTACATTATCCACCACTAAAAATCTAATTCGTCCTCGAACTAAGACAAGAAATACCTAAATCAATGAAGAGCTGGGGATAGGAACTACATATATCAGACTCGAACTCCCAAATAGCCTCATCTATAGGTCGATGTCGCCACTGAACCTTAACCAAAGGGATAACTCTCAAGCTCAACCTCCTAACATCTCTAGCCAAAATGGAGACCGGCTCCTCAACAAAGAACAACCGGCTATCTAACTGAACCGACTCCTAATGAATGACATGAGACTCATCAGGAATGTAACAACGAAGCATAGAAACATGAAAATTAGATGAGCAACTGATAAATCTGGAGGCAAGGCTAACTCATAGGCCATATAACTAACAGTCCAAAGAATCTTAAATGGACCAATATACCTAGGGCTAAGCTTGCCCTTCCTCCCAAACCTCATCACACCCTTCAGGGGTGAAACTTAAAGGAAAACACGATCACCAACACCAAATCTCAAGGCACAAAGCCTACGATCTGCATAACACTTCTGCCTACTTTGAGCCACTCGAAGTCTATCTTGAATGATTCAGACTCTGTCCAAAGGCTCACAAAGAAAGTCCATACCTTGAGGTCTCACCTCTGAAATATCAAAGCAACTCACTGGCGAGCGATAATGCTTACCATGCAATGCCTCAAAATGAGACATATCAATACTGGAATGGTAGCTATTATTATATGCAAACTCTTCTAAAGCTAAATATTGATCCCTCTAGCCACTATAATCCAACACACAAGCATAGAGCATATCCTCTAAAAAATGGATAGTCCGCTCTGACTGACCATCAGTCTGGGGATGAAATGTCGTGCTAAGATCAACTTGAGTACCCAACTCATCATGAAAAGTCTTCAAAAAGTGAGATGTGAACGCAAAACCTTGATCTAAAATAATACATACTGGTACTCCATGCAGATGCATAATCTCACGAATGAAGATACGGGCCAACCTCTCAGCACTAAATCAGACTTGAACTAAAATAAAATGAGCTAAATTGGTCAATCGATCCACGATGACCTAAACACAATCAGGACCATGAGATGTACGAGGAAAACTAGTCACAAAGTCTATGGTGATCTATTCCCACTTCTACTCGAGAATGGGTAACCTTTGAAGCAAACCACCAGGTCTTATATGCTTAGCTTTTACCTGCTATCAACATAGGGAACGAGCTATAAAATCTTCTATATCTCATCTCATACCACCCTACCACTAATGCTATCTCAAATCACGATACATCTTAGTCTCATCTGGATGGATGAAATATCTGGAATAATGGGCCTCCTCTAAGATCAACCTAATCCACTTACCCACTCAACAAACTTAGCCCCTAATCCTTAAAACTCCATTAGAATTATGTAAGGTTTCCTTAACCTTGCCACTCAACACCTTATCTCAAATTAACCTTAATCCAACCTGATCAAACTGATGAGCTCAAATCTGCTCCATCAAGGAAGATCTAGCCTCCATAAATGCCAAAACATGCCCAGGTGTCAAAATATCAATCATAACCGTGTTAGCTAAAGACTAAAACTCTAAGGATAAAGGCCTCTCCTGGGTCAAAAGATGTGCCAAGCTACCCATGCTAGACAACTTTAGGATCAAAACATCCACAACAACATTAGCTTTTCTCAGATGTTAGAGAATAGTCAAGTCATAATACTTAAGAAACTCAAGCCAACAGCAGTGCCTCATATTAATATCTCACTGGACGAAGAAGTACTGAAGGCTACGATTATCTGACAAAATCTTACAATGGACTCTATACAAGTAGTGTCTCCTTAACTTCAAGGAAGACATAAATGCACACAACTCCAAATCATTAAGAGGATAATTCCTCTCATAAGGCTTCAACTGAAAAGATGCATAAGTATTCACCTTGCCCTTCTACATCAGCATAAAACCCAATCCAACATCTGAATCATCATAAAACACGATAAAACCTACGCTCTTCCTGGGCAAGTCAATATAGGAGCTGAAGTCAACAATTCCTTGAGCGTTTGAAAGATCGCCTAACAATAGTTAGACTACTAAAAAGAAATCTTCTTCTAAGTCAACTTAGTCAAAGGGGCTACAATAGAAGAGAAACCTCAACAAAACACTGATAATAACCTGCCAAGCCAATAAAACTCTAAATCTTGATTGGCAAAGTAGGTCTAGCCCAATTATGAATCGCTAAAACCTTGGTTGGATTGACCATTATACCTTTCTTACTCACCACATTCCCCAAGAAAGTAACAGACTCCAACCAAAACTCATACTTAGAGAACTTTACATACAACTTCTCATCCCTTAATCTCTGAAGCACAATTCCCAAATGCTCTTCATGATCAACCTTACTCTTAGAATAAACAAAGATATCATCTATAAATACAATAATAAAAGAGTCAAGATACGATCAAAACACCTGATTTATCAACTCCACAAATACGGTAGGGGCATTGGTCAACCCAAAAGACATGACCAAGAACTCATAGTGACCATATAGAGTCTGAAAAGTTTTCTTCAAAATATCTGATGCCTTAATCCTTAAGTAGTGATAACTAGACCTTAATTTAATCTTTGACATCACTACATCGCCCTATAGCTGATCAAATAATTTATAATATAGGGAAGAAGATACTTATTCTTAACTATCACCTTGTTTAACTGTCGATAATCAATATACATCCACATAGACCCATTTTTCTTTTTTACAAACAAGACAAGCGTACCCGAAGGTGATACACTCAATCGGATAAATCCCTTATCCAACTGCTCCTATAACTGATCCTTCAATTCTTTCAACTCGATTGGGGCCATCCTATAAGGAGAAATATAGATGTGCTTGGTTCCTGACTCAATATCAATAGCAAAATCAATATCATGGTCCAGATGCATACTAGGAAAATCCATAGAAAACACATCCATAAACTTATAAATAATATGGACACAATTTAAAGAAAGAGGTGAAACAATACTAGTATCACGAATATGAGCCAAATAAGTTAAACATTCTCTCTCAACCAACCTATGAGCCTGAACATAAGAGATAACCCACTTAGGACCTAAATAAAGTACACCCTTCCAAGCAATTCTTGGCATACCCGTGAAGCTAAAGTCATATCTAACACAAGCAAATATTATCTTGGATCCACACTCTGAACTAGAGGAGCACCCGACATAACCAAAAGATAATCATCTAAAAGGGTTACCAATAATCTTTCTAAAACTCGAGGAGATGAACTTTGAGGAACTGGAGTAGAACCCACCCCTCCAACATGCTCAACACGAGGCTCAGAGGAGGTCCCTTAGAAATCCTCATAGATGGGGGCAAACCAAAAGCCCATCTACTCCATCGAGTCCATCTATAACTCGAGGCTCACCCTCTAGGAGAAGGCTCGATTTCTCTTCTTCTACTAGACTTAGTCGACACCATCTGGGTAGAATGAATGAAACACAACACAAAACACAAGGTATGAAAGAAATTTTGTAATACCCCACATTTTCAAGCTTTAGAAACCTCATGGGATAGGCTACTAAGATAAATTTCCAATGCATTAAACCTTATCTTAATCTGAGGTCATGGAAAGAAGTTATAGAGGATTCCCTTGAGGTCCTAACACACTGCCATGGCTACAACTCAAGTTAATGAATCGCTATCACTCATAATGAGTCATCATGAGTGAGTCATAGTCACCTCAGTGAATCCCTCACCTGTAATCCAGTGACTATGACTCCTCATTATGACTCATAATCAGTGGCTATAAGTCATATGGTAGGACTTATAGTCACAATAGTATTCTACCCAAGATCCACTCCAATGGTTATGAGTCTAGTATATGACTCATAGTCTGGCATTACGAGTCATATAATAGACTCATATCTTGACTAATGAGTAACCCAGGAAGCTATCCTCAGACTACGACTCACCTAATAAATCATAGTCAGTCCTCATAAGATATAGAGTGATGAGTCATAGTCAAGACAGTAAAGGTACTATCCACAGAGTCCCAGCCTATGACTCAGACTATGAGTCATAACCAATCATGATGAGTCATAACAACTGGAGACCCAGAATCTTAGCACATTTTCAGAAGGGCTTTTTGGTAATTTTCTCCTTTTCATAACCCAAACCGACGTTGTTTGAGCTCCCAAAATATCAGTTATCAAGGGTAAACACTACCCTAATCCCTCAGAACATCAAAATCACTTCTCCTACACGAAAAGTGGTTCTCTTCTTCTTAAGAGAAAACTAGGGTTTCTCAAGAACAAAATCAACTCCAAGGAATTCACCAAAACTTCTACTTCAGGTATATGGGATATTCATCATTATGGTTTCTTCCACCCAATGAGTCCCTAGAAACTCTCTAAGCGTTCAAGTGTAGAACTTTTTTCTCTTTTATGGGGTTCTAAGTTAACCATGCAATTTATGAATTTCCCCACAATTATTTTTATTCTAAACCATAAAAATATATTTCCTCATGATAATTATGTTTCATATGTTTTATAATGCAAATGTCTATATTATGATTAGTTATTAAAATATGAGGTGTTATTAAAGATTTTTCCCATACCATGCTTGTATTATCAAATTCATAACATTTCTAAAATAAGCATTTGTCAGTACCATACATGCTTAATGAATAATAATAGCAGTGTTATTAGTTGGGAGTAGTACTTAGCATTGAGTGAACACAGGGATGACGACTCCCTCATTAGTTAGGCATAAGTCATTAGTAGTAGTCCCTAAGTTCAAGACCTACTGTTCCATCGTAGATTTTGAGGGGTCCCCCATTAATAGAGCCATGGCACCCTCATCCTTTAGGATATCATATTAGTGGATCCATGCCACCCAATGTTGGTACCCCTAGCAAAGTACTATTACCTCTCCAACTGGGGTTACAGGTTGAACCTTGATTAGCTTAGATTGGGGAATGTCGGTTATAGTTAGCTCCTATATTCTTATTTCAGTATTCACATTATACCAGTTTAGGTTTGCATGACCAAGTATTTAATCTATCAGTTATTCAGTTAATCAGTTTTATAGATTATTTCAGCACATACTTTACTTGGTCTTGAATTCGATGTACATGTTCATGCATTCTTGTTCAATATCATTACATATAATTACATATCATCTAGTATTTATCATGCATTACCAGTATATTTAAAGTACTAGATGCATACTTTCCTTTGTGCTATATTAATTTCATAATATAGGTTCAAACGCTCAGTTCCCAGATCGCACATAGTACATTCCTTTATCCCTCAACTGCAACATTGGTGAGTTTTTATAATTCAAGGACTAGTTATATTATTTGTCATGCTTTCTACTATTTCAGTTTATGTTATCTCAATAGTAAGAGTTAGTTGGGGACCTATCCCAACAACTCATCATGTTTAGAGCCTTTCAGATAAATATACAGTTAGTTATGTTTTTAGTGATGTGTTTTAGACCCCTTTTGTTATGGATTTGATTATTCAAATATTTATTTAAATGATTTTTGAATAGTATTTTATTATTTTCCTTTCAATACTTATAGCTTGTGCCAGTTCATGGGTTAGCTTGGGGTCACTTGTGGCCATAAACACTATGTTATAACTAGGGGGTAGCCTCGAGTCATGAAACACTTGGTATCAGAACCCAAGGCTTAAAGTGTCCTAGGATATCTGAAAGCCACGTTAAGTAGAGTCTTGTTCATGGGTGTGAAGTGCTCCATACTTATAGGCAAGAGGCTACAAGATGTTTTAGAAAAGTTTTCCTTCTTTTAGTATTCGTGTGGTGTGATGATGGATGAGCTCTATTAAACTTCTCCTTTTAACTCATTCTCCACTATTTACAAAAAATGCCTCCTGGAAGGGCAAATAGTAGGAGAAATGAGGACCAATTCAGGGCCAAATTTAGGTTTGCTTTCACAGTTTTGGACCAATCTATAGCTGCTTAGAATAACCAGTAGGTTGTTTCTCTAAAGAACATTGTAGTTAATATATTAGCAGCTAGGATCTGAGACTTTACTTGGATGAATCCTCCAGTGATCTCTTGATGTAAGTCTAAGGAGGATCCACAAGAGTTTCTAGAATGTGTGCAGAAGGTGACATATATTATGGGTGTTAATCCTAGTGAGAGTGATGACTTAGATGCTTACCAGTTATAAGGAGTAACTCATACATGGGTTAAGCAGTGGAAGAAGGATAGAGGCACTGATGCAGGGCTTGTAGAGTGGGATGAGTTTGCTACTGCTTTCTTAGATAGGTTCTTCGCACTTAAATTGAGGAACGCTATGGTGTAGGAGTTTATAAATTTGAAGCAAAGTAATATAAGTGTAAAGGAGTATTAATTCAAGTTCACCCAGCTAGCACGGTATGCTCTGACTATGGTGGCCGATACTAGGGCTAGAATAAGTAAGTTTGTGTTAGGAGTTTCTAAAGATGTAGTTAAAGAATCAAGAAAAACTATGTAGATTAAAGAAATGGATCTCTCTAGGATGATATTTCATGCTCAGTAGATTGATAAATAGAAGCTTAAAGAAAAGGAAAGAGAGAATAAGAGGGCCAAAATTGGTAGTTTTAACTTTTTTCTCAACAAAGGTTTGATGGTATAAATCATTCTTAGTTTCATAAAAAATCTTCAGCCCCAGCTTCATCTTCTGCCATTGCTCCAGTGCCTAAGTTGCTAAATCATGTTTTAATGATGATCAACTGACAACAAAGGACCAGGTCCTTAGGTCTTCATAGAAATATATAACTGTCACTTGGCCTACACAGTTTTGTCGTCTAATTTAAGAAAATGTGCAGGTGAGATATGTACCAGTCAGGACACTTAGCCTAATAAGATTTCTACCCTAATAATTATTTCAGTATAAATAGAAAAGAATGCTTCTCAATTGGTGAGTTTTTGCAAATCAAAATATAGAAGATGGAAAGAGCCAAAAACTCAACTTTGCAACATTGCTCAAGTTTTTAACTTTTGTATATACTAAAAAAGTGAGTGTTCTTGAGTCAAGTCATGGTCTGTAATTGAATTACTCATATTATAAAATTAATGCTTTCTTTGTGTTCTTGAGAGTGCTTAGGTAGAGTTACGTAAGTTCTATATTGGCTATAGTTAATCAATATCAAGGTGAGTTCTTGGCAGATTATATAGAGTTGTTACAAATTAGTTGAGCCTAGATTTAGGTTTATATCGAGTTTGTAATCAAGAGTTTGACTATTGTGGATTGTTAAGTTCTTGTGAGGTCAAGCCGTGGTTTTTTGTTTCTTGAGAAAGGAGATTTCCATGTTAAATCATTATGTTCTTTACTTTCCTGCAAGGTTTTAGATTCTTAGTGCTTTACAATTGGATTGCCTATGTTTGACTTTAAGGGTCCTGGTCCCTCATAGTGTATTACAACCCCTTTATATTTTAACAATTGGTATTAGAGAAAGAACACTCTAAAAGGTTCACACCTAGAGTGATTTGGTTATCATGGCTGCTTTACTTAATTTGGAAGAAGGGCAATCTACCACTAGACCACCACACTTTAATGGACAGTTCTATAGGTAGTGGAAAACAAAGATGTATGACTTCATTATGGTTGAGGACAATGAGCTAATAGTTGTAATACTTGATGGTTTTCATGTGTAGTTGGAGGTCAAAGAAGGAGACATTACTAGAATGGTTGTTAAAAGCAGGAGAGAGTATGATGATGGAGATAGCAAAAAAGTTTAGAAGAATTACAAGGCCAATAAACTGCTAGTTTGTGGCATAAGACCTGATGAATATAATAGGATTTCTACTTGTGAAAATGTTAAGGAAATTTGGGATTTCTTGAAAACTACTCATGAAGGAACCACTGATGTGAAGGATTCAAAAGTTGATATGCCGACTACTCAATATGAAACCTTCACCATGAAAGAAGGAGAAACTATCCAAGAGATGCATACCATATTTACTTCAATGATGAATGAGTTACACTTCTTAGGAGAAGTAATTCCTTTGTACAAACAGGTGAGAAAAATTATGGGGGTTCTACCAAATCCTGGGAAAGCAAAGTGGATGCTATCACTGAGACAAGGAACTTGATAACTCTCGCTATGGATGAACTTATTGGTAATCTGAAGACACATGAACTCAAGAAGAATCAAGGGCAGGATAAGAAGGAAACAAAAAGGAAAAATCTCTGGAATTGAAGGTTTCTCAGTTAGATTTAAGTGAAAAAGACATTGATGTTGCCTATTTGGCAAAAAAAAATTGTTAGAACAATGAAGAAAAGTGGTCAGTTTCAAAGAAGAGGAAGTAGAAGCAAAGTCATAGATATGAAAGTCCCGAGCATTTTCTTAAGGACTGTCCAATGCACAAAATGGACTATCAAGAATATATTAAGACTGGAGGTGACAAAGGAAAGAATAGGGACTACGTCCTTGGAAAATCAAGAAGAAAGGCTACAACTGATTATGCAGTGAAGCAGGCCTTAGTTGTCTGGGGAGATTCCTTTAGTGAATCTGATGAACCTGAGAAACTGCAGATATGGCTTTGCTAGCTGTGGAAGATAGTGAGGTTATATATGATTCCTTATTTTCTCTTATGGAAAAAACTGAAGATAAATAAGAAAATGAGGTAACTCTCTCTGAAATTAAGGAAAATTTTTATAACTACTCTGCTAGAAAGATAAAGAAGCTAGAAAATGTGTTGATTAATTTTGTGTATGAATTGGCTATGGAGAAAAATGCTATAAAAGAGAAATTAGAGAATCAGGATCTCGAATTAATTGCTTTAACTCTCCAGATATCTGATATAGAAGAATAGTTTGGTAAGTTGAAATCTAATAATCTTAGTTTATTAAGTCAACTGGAGAAAGTAAATGATTCTGATAATGAAGGGAAGAAAGAAACTTTAAAGCTTCAGATTGAGCTTGAAGATAAATTAAGGGATTTTCAAAAGCACCTTATGACTTCCCTCTATAAGAATGAAGAGTTAGAAAGGGACCTGGTCCATATAAAGGAAAAAATTAACAAATCACTAAAATGGACCAAATCTTCACAAATCCTTTGTAATCGAACTGGTCAATGTGTAAATAATGGTAAAGGGATTGGATATAAGTATATGACCCAATCACTTAGGTCTCATGGGAAAGATATTTATGGTATTAGAATGGGATCCATAAAACTCTATGTACTCATTGTGGAAGAGATAGGGCATTTGAAGAAAAACTACCAAAGTTGGCATAGATCTAAAATAACCAGTGATAGATATATCCAGCAGAGGAATACCTATCATAAGGGTTCCAAACCTTTGAAAAATATGAAGAAGCACTCATTACCTAGATGGGCCCAGAAATATTTGATCACACCCTTGTCTTTTTTCTAGGAACTCAAACTTAAGTGGGTTCCCAAATCCAAAAAATAACTATATTTAAAGGAAAGTGGAGGGAATGTAGTCAGAACTAGTTTATGGATAGTAGATGTTCAAAACATCTAATTGGAAAGACTGATTGTTTTATCTCTCTGAAGACACTTCAAGGTAGAGGTGTCTCAATAGGAAATGATAAAAAGGGTTGTTTTCATGGTATTAAAAAGATTGGAAAATCACCTAGTCATGCAATAGAAGATGTGTACTATGTGAATGATATCAAGTACAGTCTTCTAAGTGTGTCTCAAATCTGTGACAAGGGTAATAAAGTAAAATTCTTATCTGATGGGTGTACTATGTCAATCCTGAAGTCTGGAATGCTTATTCTTAAAGCAAAAAGGTTCAAAAATATGTATGTGACTGATTTTAGAGTTTGTAGAAGATTGGGAATTGACATGCTTAAGTGATCAAAGTGAGAATGCTGATGTAAGTTCCTCTTTGCTGAACAAGTTTATTTCAAGGGACCTGGTCCATGGCATGTCAAAGCTGAAATTTACAGACAATAAGGTTTGTAATGCCTATGTTAAGGGCAAACAAACCAGGTTTTCTTTTAATCTAAAGAAGCGGTTCAGTACTTTTAGACCCCTTAAGATGCTGTATATAGACCTATGTGGAACTGTTAAAGTCCAAAGTAGAGGAGGCAAGAAGTATGTTTTTGTGATTGTGAATGAACACTCAAGGTTTACCTGGAAAATTTTCTTTAGATCAAAGGATGAAACCTATGAAGATTTGGTTACCTTTGCCAAGCAAGTTCAAATGAAGATAAATTGCAAGATTGTTGAATTCAGATTTGATTATGGAATAGTATATAAGAACTCACAAGTTGAAGAATTCTGTGCTGAAAATAAAATTGGTCATAACTTCTCTACCCCAAGGACTCCTCAACAAATTAGAGTTGTTAAGAAAAGGAACAAGGATACTTATAGAGATTGTCAGGACTATGATGGTGGGATACTCATCAAAAGGCAAAGCATATAAAGTTCTCAACAAAAAAGAACTGTGTATGTTAAAGAGGATGTATATGTGGTCCTTGATGAGTTAGGAAAAATGGTGAATCCAAGTGATAATAAAGATTAAAAATTTAAAAACTCATTTCTGTTCAAAGGGATGATATTGATGAAGATGATAGTCAAGAGGTAAATGATGCAGATAAGAATGATGAAAGTGATATGATCCAAGATCTCAGTCACAGAACTCATCTCCAGTTGAAGAACAATAAGACGGATCCAGTCAAACTTCGACCTGGTCCTAGTGGAACTAACTTCAGAAGTCAAATTGGAGGCACAAATATTCTCACTCCCTTGGCTATCTAACTTCACCTCTGGAAGCTAGAATCCAAATAAGAGATCAAACCAAAAATTTTATGACTTTCTCAGCCTTCTTGTTTTAAATTGAGTAAAAAACATGAAAGAATCTCAGAAAAATACTGATTGGATTAAAGCAATGAAGGAGAAACTTTAGCAATTTGAAATAAGTAATGTTTGGGACTTGGTACCTAGACCTATTGACAGAATAATTCTTGGAATGAAGTGGAGTACCAAAACAAACAAGTTTAGGCTGGAATGGGACAAATCAACCTGACCTACTAAATGAATCAATTTTTCTTCCTAAAATTTGCTATGATCAGGAGACAAGTATCCTTGGTAGAGTAGGTAAAAATTGGTCTAACTCAGTTCCATACCCTTGCTGGTATATACCCATGGGAACAACTTTGAAGAAGGACATAGGTGATACATACAAATTTAAGGATTTACTCCAGAAAGAGAGGGATCTAGTCCAACCTATCAGGTTAGTACCAAAATAATATGCTTTAATAATCATAAAATTCAATCTAAAAAACCCACTCATCTTTTCTTGTCTGAGCAAAAGTTGTCAATTCATAGAATTTTGAAGAGTCACACCTATTATAGTTACACATGTTATTTCAAAAAAGGCACCTCTTAAATGACAATGGTCACATCCCTTAATTACAAAACCAAACCCTTTTATTTCACTCTCTTTCAAATTAATTCAAATTATCTTCCTCAATTATCTATGATCTTTAAAACCTAAACTGGCCCCATTCTATCTCTCAAAAAAATAAATTTAAAATCACAGATATTCCCACCTCCTCAACCCCCACTAAATATCCTAAAGTCAATAACGCCATAGAAAATCAATCAGAACAATCTCATATCAAACTTGTTATCCTTTAACACCCACTAAATCATCTTCAGAAATTCCAAAACCCATAAATGAGTCTTTCCTAGTCAAGACTTCCTCAACTATTAAAATTTCTATTGTGTCTACCATGATAAGGATCTAAATCTAGGTTTTAGTTTACTGATTGAATAAGAAATCTCTTAATAAAAAATCCCTCCTTCCTCAAAAGAACCAAAATTACCTTAAGACTCTCCCTATGTTATCTGAAGAACCAAAAAAATAAAAATCTTAGAAATTCAACAAGTACCTGGTTCTCCTACTCTCTCCTAGTCAAACCCTATTTTTGCGCAACTGTGTGACAAAGAAATACCAGTGAAGAGGTCTAATCTTTCCAGCAGTATTGATTGGGTAACTGAAAATTTACTTTTGCTTTCATATGATCCCAAGGAAAGCTCCATTAGTATAGAAGAGAAAATAATTGGTGAAAAGGATGATGTGACAAAGGATGGAGAAATTATGCCACCTCCAAATGAGAAGGATGAAGATAAATCACCTTTGATGTGGTCTATGAAGAAACAAAGGGGAAGAAAAGGTAAAGAAAAGGTTGTTGACTCTAGTGTAAAGGTTACTAGATCTTATTCTACTAGGGGGTCCAAAAAGAAGTTGTTGGCTGACGCTATAAAAGCTGGCAGTTCTTTTACTACTAAGAGAAGAAGACTAAAAAAAGTTACTATAGTGGAGGAGGAGAATATTGAAGTTGTAGAAGTTAGAGAGGATAAGGACATTGATCCTGATGTTGCTTCTGCAACTGAGAAAAGAAGACAAGAAATTCATTTCTCAGGATGGACCAAGTCCTCCTATTCTAAGTCGGGTAGCGCTGTAGGAATAAATAAAAAACACATTGCTTTGAAAAAAAGAAAGTCTCTAAGGGAACTAGTCCTAAGAAGAGAAAATCTTATTGAAAAAGAAATAAGCAGTGATTCCAAAAGAAGAATTAAAGAGAAAGAAAAGAAGGATGGGTCTAGAGAGCAAAGGAATGAAATTTTGAAAAATCAAAAAGTATTTCCTGGGAGAGTGTTTGATCCTAGGATTTATGAGAAACCTGGCATGGTTGAGTTGGTGGAATATGCCAAACATCAGGAATGATTACACCTCCTAGAGAAACCAGCTCCCATGGTTTTTGAACAAGAAGTAAGAGAATTCTATAATACAATGGATTTATTAAATGATGGGTTGAACTTTACTGCCCAAGTGAAAGGAAAGGAAATGAAGCTGGATAAATAGGCACTGGGAAAATTTTTGGATATTTCTATTATGGGTGTGAGGACTGCCTTCAAACAACAGGACTCAACTGAGTTCATGATTGATGCCTCAAAAATGGGAGGGATATTAATAGTTGGTGTGAGAAAGAAATTTCTTACAAGTGAGTTCCAATTAGTATTTGAATTTGTGAACAAGGTCCTTTTTCCTGGGTCAAAGAAAAAGACCATTTCCTGTGCTGTTGATTTGTTCCTGATAGAGTGCTTGAGCAAATTCAAGTTGATAAGTCTTCTTGCTCTAATGTTAGATCACACACACAAAGTCATCCATGAGAAGAAAAGGAAATATGGTATGCCTTATAGGTATTTCTTGATCAAGGTGTTTGACCACTTTGGAGTAGTTGGGACTAAAGGAACACGTGGAACAAGCAACCAAAGTTTTAGTCTGACAACACTGGTGGAAAATGAATGCATAAAAGGAAAAGTGAGGACTGTGTCCCAAGTGTCAGAGCTATTGTCTTCTCAGGAGAATCTAAGTAAAGAAATAAAGGATATAAGGATTAACTTGGCTGCTAAGGATGCTGAGATAGTTCACTTAAAAATGAAGAATCAGAAGTTATCCTTAGAGGGACCTGGTGCTACTAAGGAACTTGCAGAGGAAAATGCAAAGCTCTAGACCAAGGTTGTAGAACTCACTTAGGAGGTTAAAGGTCTGAATGCCAAAGTTAAATACCCCACTAAGAAACTACTAAATTCTCATGATGCATAGAGTTCTAATAGAGTTGTTGTTGAAATCTTTCTCCCTTAATCCCCCTACCTAAGTCCTATCATCCCCATGTCACTTTGTCATCCTTGTGTGTAAGTTTCTAGTTTTTATTCCTAGTGTGGATTTTGATGAATCAGAATTTTATGTTTATTTTAGTATGATGTAATGGTATTGATCTCTCTTGAAAATGAATGAATCCTTTGTTTGTGTGTTTCATCTGTCTTTTCTTTATCTTTAAAGTTGTTCTTCATGATAGTATTCTTTTTAACTTTTCAATGATGCCAAAAGAGGAAATACTGAATATATATGGTAGGGACCAGGTGTGTGTATGTTGCATTATGTATTAGGGACCAAGTACCAGGTGTTGAAATACAAATGGAGGCTAATGTGTTGAATGGCCTATTGACAGGGAGAAAGAATGCTTGTGAAGCATAAAGGCAGATTGATAGGTGATGACATCCAAGAAACTCTTCCTTTTAGATGATGGTACGATTGTTGTAAAGATATAGTAACCCAACTAAGGTTGGGGTCATATCCCAAGGGAATACGTGGCTTTGAAGATCTCAGTAGTTGTAGTCAATAGGAAATATAAGAAAAGTAAATGGAGGGTTTTGTTTATAGTAATGTCAAACAAAGAACAGTATTAACTTGGTTGAAATTAGTTGTAAGTGAATACTAGTATTGTGTTCCCCCTGGCTTCTCAGCTCCGTAGGCTTATCGTGCGTTGTTGAACCAATCCAATACCTTGCATTCAAAATTGATAAGTTATGTACCTCCTACAGTCTTTTGGATGAGTAGAAGGATTTCACCCTTTACCTTTTGATTCTCAAGGTGTTGCACTACTAACCCTTATCTTGATCCCAGTTTACTATTACCTTTTGAGTCTCTAGTTATTAGATAAAAGCTAACCATCTTACGTAAATAGAATCTATAAGCATGGATCGATAGTTAAACTCTAAATTACTATTGTCTTTATCTTTTCCTAGTTACTACTCCTCTTTTGGAGTAAGTAGCAATATATAGGTAGGATCCTAATGTATGCACCCATTAATAAATCAATCATAAAGAAGATAAAGCAATTCATTCCATTGGTATTAGTTCAGATCAAAAATCACACTTCCCCTAATTTGTTAATTTATCAGGGTTTCTGCAATCCTAGTTATATGTTTTAGTCGATCATGATTGTGAAGAAATGAATGATATTCATAATAGAAAGCATAGATAAAATCACAATGATAATATAAATAAAAACCCACAACCATAAACTTAATAATCAATAAAAGTCAATACAAGAAAATCCCAAGATCAAAGATTGATCTTGAAATAAAAATATGTTTCTAAGTGTTAAAAGTACGTAAGTCCTACTAAAAAGCACAAGGCGCAGGTGCAGACCACAGGTTGCGGATGGACAATTTCTTGTAAGTTAGCTCTAGGGATTTTGGGTTTTTGGTACCCAGTTTGTCTACATGTAGTCCATAGGTCTACATGCAGTCCATAGGTTGACTTAGTAGTTGTCGGGAGTCAGTTTTTTCATCTTTTTTTCAACTCTCGAACATTCATTGATCACGATCAAATCGAAAAACATCCAAAACATCCATAATCGCTCCAAAAATGGCCAAAAAATGTTTTTCACCTATTTTACCAACTTATCATCCAAAATATGATTTCCTAGAAAAAATACCCAAAACAAATCATATCTAACAAAAAGGCCTCAAAATCTTACATATGTTCCTCGTTTTAAGCATCAAAAGTGCTATGTTTCTATAGTACATCAATAGGGACCAGGTGTGTGTGTTGAATAATGTGTTAGGGACAAAGTACCAGTTGTTGAAATACAGATAGAGGCATATGTGTTGAATGGCCTATTGATAGGGGAAAAAATATTTGTGAAACATGAAGGTAGATTGATAGAGGGAAGTAAGGTACATGTTATAGGTGAAAAATGCACTAAATGACCATTGATGAGTGAAAGTATATTGATAGGGGAGACATTAAAATATAGTGAATGAATTTTGATGTCAGTTGATAGCAAGGGACCAGGACCCTAAGTTGCATGATATATTATTAGGGGGAAGCAAGGTGCAAAGTGATAAGGGGAACATTTGTTGATAGTACTAGTAATCACTCTGACTGAATAAGGTGAATGAATTAGATACTCCAAGTTCTGTGGTCATGTATTGTGGTTTGTCAGTATCAAAAAGAGGGAATATTGCTAAATCATGTTTTGATGATGATCATCTAACAACAAGGGACCAGGTCCCTGGGTCTTCATGAAAATATACAGCTGTACATGGACTGCACAATTTTGTCATCTAGTGTAGCAAATTACGCAGGTGAGTTGTGTACCAGTCAGGACACTTGGCCTAATCAGATTTCTACCCTAATCAATATTTCACTATAAATAGAAAATAATGCTTCTCAATTGGCAAGTTTTTAAAATCAAAATATAGAAGAGGGAAAAAGGCAAAAACTCAACTTTGAAACATTTCTCAAATTCTTAACTTCTATATGTAGTGAAAGAATGAGTGTTCTTGAGTCAAGTCATGGTCTTAATTAAATTACTCATGTTATTAGAGTAATGCTTTCATTGTGTTTTAGAGAGTGCTTAGGTAGAGTTACCTAAGTTTGATATTAGTTAGAGTTAATCAATTTCAAGGTGAATTCTTGGCAGAGGTTTCAAGGTAGGTTTGTAATAGAGTTGTTACAAACTAGTTAAGCCTAGAGTTAGGTTCATATCTAGTCTATTTTAAAGAGTTTGATTATAGTGTATTATTGATCACCTGTGAGGGAAAGTCATGGTTTTTTCTCCCTTGAGAAAGGAGGTTTCCACGTTAAATCATTGTGTTCTTAACTTTCCTGCAAGGTTTTATTTTCTCACTACTTTGCTATTTGATTTCATGTGTCTGACTCTAAGGGACCTGGTCCCTTATAGTATGGTGCAACCCCCTTATGTTTCAACATAAGTTCTAGCCAGATCTCGTGATAGAGCACCAGGCTCTAAGTACCAGGGTAGTATGAATAATGGCCGCACAAATCTAGTCTACAAGGGGTATGGTAAGAGCCATAAGGGTGAGTGTATTGTTGATAGCGTTGCATGTTTTTGGTGTGTCAATATAGGCAACAGGATAAAGGATTTCCCAATGGATATGTGGAAGGGTTAGAATGATCGTCAGCGGGGCCAAACTAATTCGTCGGCAACACTAATAGGTTGACTTATTCAGAAAGGTTCCACTTCTAGTGCAACCAGTGGATAGCACCAAAATTGACTCTATTCCCTTCAGACTCGACAAAATTAAGAGAATTCTCCTGATGTGGTTATGGGTACATTACAAGTCTTCCACATTTATATTTATGCATTATTAGATCCTTGAGCCACACTTTCCTTCGTGACTCCTTATATAGATGTAGAATTCGGCATCAACCTATAAAGTCTTATAGAACCTTTCTTAGTGTCTACCCTTGGTAATTCTATCCTATCCAGGTGGGTATACAAAAATTGCTCGGTCATAGTATCTCAGAAAATTATGTTAGTTTATATTGTAGAATTAAAGATGGCGATTATGATGTCATAACTAGCATGCATTGTCCCTATTCTTTCTATACCTTCACTGACTATAGAAATAGGATAGTTCAATTTTGGTTACCTAATGAGAATGTCTTAGAATGGAGGTGTAGTACCTCAGTCTCGATAGTCCGATTTGTCTCATTCTCTATGCAAGAAAAATGATCTCTAAGGGTTGTATATATCATCTTGTCCAAGTTAAGGACTCAAGTTTTGAAATCCCAAATCTTGAGTTAGTTCCAGTAGTGAATGATTTTTCAGGGGTATTCCCTAAAGATATTCTCTAAGTTTCTCTTAAGAGGGAAGTTGACTTCAGAATAAATCTCCTCCTAAGTACCCAACCTATCTTAATTCCACCTTAAAAAATGGCTCCAGCTGAGCTTAAATAATTGAAAGATCTCTTAGATAAGGGTTTCATCAGGCCTAATGTCTCTCCATGGGGTGCACCATTTTTGTGCGTAAGAAATATGGTTCTCTTAGAATATGCATTGACTACCATCAGTAGAAAAAAGTCACAAGTATCTTATCCCAAGGATTGATGACTTATTTGACCAACTTCAGGGACCAAATTATTTCTCTAAGTCAGACCTCAGGTCTGACTATCATCAGCTCAGAGTCAGAGAATGTTACATTTCAAAGATAGCCTTCAAAAGTCGGTATGATCACTTTGAAATTGTAGTTGTGTATTTTGGACTAACGAATGCTCCTATAGCTTTTATAGACTTGATGAACAGAGTGTTCAAGAAGTACTTGGAAATGTTTGTCATAGTCTTTATAGATGACATCCTCAACTATTCTCGTAGTGAAGGTGATAATGCAGATTATTTGAGGATAGTTTTGCTGACCCTTAAGGATAACCAGTTATTTTATAATTTCAGTAAATGTAAATTCTTGTTGAAATCAGTAGATTTCCCCGATCATATCATTTTCGACGATGGCATTAGAGTTGATCCTCAAAAGATCAAAGTAGTGAGAAACTATCCTAAACCCATCTCTCATCTAATATCAGGAGTTTCTTAGGCTTGGTTGGTTATTATAGGTGGTTTGTTAAAAGATTTTATTCTATTGATTTTCCCATATCTCGACTAACTCAAAAGAAATTCAAATTTTAGTGGTTAGATTCCTGCAAGAAGAGTTTTTAAGAGTTAAAGACTGGACTCACTTCCACTCTACTATTGACTCTACCTAAGGGTTTATATGGGTTTGTAGTTTATTGTGATGCTTTCAGGGTTGGTCTTGGTTGTGTTTTGATACAGCGAGGTAAGTTCATAGACTATGACATTAGACAACTTAAAACTCATGAGAAAAATTACCTAACTCATGACCTCTAATTGGCAGTGATTGTCTTTTCCCTAAAGATTTGGAGGAATTACCTCTATGGTGTTCATGTTGATGTGTTTACTGATCACAAGAGTTCACATTATATGTTCACACAAAAAAACCTAAATCTTCATCAGATAAGGTGTCTTGACTTGTTGAAAAACTAGATATGAGTGTGTTCTATCACCCAGTAAAGCCAATGTTATCGACGATGCCCATAGTAGTTTGTCTATAGAAAGTGTTGCCCATGTTGAGGATGATAATAAGGAGTTAGTTTGTGAGGTCTATTAGCTAGATAGATAGCTAGATTGGGTGTTCGGTTGGTTGATTCAACCGAAGGTAGTATTTGGGTTTAGAATGGCTCAGAATGTACCTTAGTTTTTTAGGTAAAGTAAAAGAAAGATAAAGATCCTATTCTAGTTTAGTTGAAAGAAACATTTCGAGATCAAAAGGTAGAGATTTTCTCCCAAGGGGGGAAATGGTGTGTTTTGCTGTAAGGGTAGGTTGTGCATTCCGAATGTGGATGGTTTGAGGCAGCGAATGTTAACAAAAGCACATGGTTTGCGATATTATATTAATTCTAAGGCTACTAAGATGTACCATAATTTACAGGAAGTCTATTGGTGGGATGGTATGAAAAGGGATATTGCAGAATTCGTGGTTAAGTTTTTGAATTATCAACAAGTTAAGGTTGAGCACCAGATACCTAGTCGTATGCTTCAGGAGTTCAGTATTCCCACTTGGAAGGGGGAAGTGGTGAATATGGATTTTGTTACAGGGTTACCCACCCTGTATACATCATCAACATGATTTTATTTGGGTTATTGTGGATAGAATAACCAAGTCAACCCATTTCTTACTAGTCCATACCTTATATTCAGTTGAGGATTATGCTAGAATTTATCCCAGGGAGTTATTAAGGTTAAATATAGTTTCATTGACCATTATTTTGGATAGAGGTACCTAGTTTACCTCTTATTTTTGGAATTTTCTGAAGGGTCTTGGTACATAAGTTTATCTCAGTATAACATTTCACCCATAGAAGTATGGTTAGGCAAATGGGACTATTTATACCTTAGAGGACATCTTGAGGGCTTGTGTTATCAATTTCAAGGGTATCTGGGATGATCACTAACCTTTGATTGAATTTGCTATAATAACAGCTATCACTCTAATATTTAGATGGATCCATTTAAGGCTCTCTATCGTAAGAGGTGTAGATCTCATATTGGTTGGTTTGAAGTTGGTGAGGCTACTTTGATAAGGCCAAATTTGGTATATGAGGCGATGGAGAAAGTTTAGTTGATTTGAGAAAGGCTGAAAATATCCTAAAGTTATCAAAAATCCTATGCAGATATAAGGAGACTAGAGCTTAAATTTGATGTTGGTGATTTGGTGTATCTATAAATTTCTCCCATGAAAAGGATAAAGAGATTTGTTAAGAAAGGGAAGCTCAGTCCTAGCTATGTTGACCCCTATCAGATTTTGAGCCATTTTGGGAAGGTAGTCTATGAGTTAGAGTTGCCTGCAAAGTTAGCATCAGTACATCCGGTGTTCCATGTCTCTTCATTAAAGAAATATATTGGTGATCCATTTTCAGTCATTCTTTTAGAGAGCATGGGTGTGGAAGATAGCCTCTCATATAAGGAAATCCCAATTGAGATCCTTGACCGTAAGATTCGTAGGTTATGGAATAAATAAATTGCCTTAGTTAAGGTTCTATGGAGAAATAAGTCCGTTGAGGGAGCTACTTGGAAAGCAGAAGCCAATATGCAAGCCAATTATCCCCATCTTTTCTCTATGAATTCAGATTCAACTTGAGGAAATAGTTTCCTTGAATTAATTCTTATGTTTTCTATCTCAGCTATCCATCCATCCTCATAGCATGCATTCATGAATTCAGTTTAATCCATTCATCATGTTTCAAAATCAAATCTGTAGTCATGATTTAGCTCATAAGTATTCAGTGTATGATCTTAATTTTCCTTTTATCCTATCTTAATTAGTGTCATTTAAGGATGAATGGTCACAAGGGGGATATATAATAATGTCCCATATTTTCAAGCCTTATAACCCTCATGGGATAGGCCACTAAGATAGCTTTCTAATGCATCAAACCTCATCTTGATCCAAGGTCATGGCAAGAAGTTATGGAAGATTTCCCTTGAGGTCCTAACACTCTGCCATGGCTACAACTAAAGGTAATGAGTTGTTACTACTCATGATGAGTCATCACAAGTGAGTCGAAGTCACCCTAGTGAATCCCTCAGTTATAGTCCAATGACTATAACTCCTCACTACGACCCATAATCAGTGGCTATGAGTCGTATAGATGGACTCATAGTCACAATAGTGTGCTAGCCAAGATCCACTCTAGTGGCTATGAGTCCAGTATATGACTCGTAGACTGACATTATGAGTTATATAGTGTACTCATAGCCTGACCAGTGAGTGACCCAAGAACCCAGCCTCAGACTACGACTTCACCTAACAAATCATAGTCAGTCCCCACGAGTCATAGAGTGGTGAGTCATCGTCAAGACAGTGAAGGTCCCAACCACAGAGTCCGAGCCTACGACTCAGACTACGACTTATAATCAGTCATGACGAGTCATTGGATGAGTCGTAACAACTGGCGACCTAAAATCTTAGCATATTTTAATAGGGTTTTTTTGGTAATTTCCACTCCTTCATAACCCAAACCCACGTTGTTTGAGCTCCCAAAATGTCAGTTATCAAGGGTAAACCGTACCCTAATCCCCTAGAACATCAAAATCTCCTCCTACACAAAAGAAAAGTGATTCTCTTCTTCCTCAAGAGCAAACTAAAGTTTCTCAAGAACAAGATCAACTCTAAGGAATTCACTAAAACTTCAACTTCAGGTACGTGGGATATTTATCAGTGGGTTCCTTCCACCCATTGAATCCCAAGAAACTCTCTAAACCTTCAAGTGTAAAATTCTTTTCTCTTTTATGGGGTTATAATTTAACCATGCAATTTATGAATCTCCTCTCAA
Source organism: Capsicum annuum (assembly GCF_002878395.1). NCBI lineage: Eukaryota > Viridiplantae > Streptophyta > Magnoliopsida > Solanales > Solanaceae > Capsicum > Capsicum annuum. The sequence goes on along the minus strand of NC_061113.1, from coordinate 101,569,914 downwards.
TTGTTCTTATTCTAAACCATGAAAATATATTCCCTCATGATAATTATGTTTCCATATGTTTGATAATACAAATGTCTACTTCATGATTAGTTATTTAAATATGGGGTGTTATTCAGGATTTTACCCATACTATGCTTGTATCGTCAAATCCATAACATTTTCAAAATAAGCATTTTCCAGTACCGGACCATGTTTAATGAATAATAATGCCAATGTCATTTAGTTGGGAGTAGTATATAGCACCGAGTGAATGCATAGATGACGACTCCCCCATTAGTTAGGCACTAGTCATTAGTAGCAGTCCCTTAGTTCTAGACCTAAAACACCACCATATATTTTAAATGGTCCTCCATAAGTAAAGGCATGACACTTTCATCCTCAAGGACATCTGATTAGTGGATCCACGCTAGCCAGTGTTGGTACCTCTGGCAAAGAAACAACACCCTTCTAAATGGGGTTCTAGGTTGGAACTCGATTAGCTTATATTAGGTCAAGTCGATTATAGTTAGCTCTCATAGTCTCAGTTTGATATTCATATTATACCAGTTCAGGTTTCCATGACCAAGTATTCAGTTATGCAGTTAATCAGTTTTACAGATTACTTCAACACATGCATTACTTGGTCTTGCATTCAATGTACATGTTCATGCATTCACATTCAGCATCATTACATATATATACATAGTAGCTAGTCCTTATCATGCATACTTGTTCATTTAAATTACTGACCGCTTATTCTTTTTTACGCTTGATGTGCCATAGAAACACGGCATATTCGATGCTTAAAACAAGGAATTTATGCTTGGACTTAGTTTATTTTGGTAGATATGACGTGGTTTTGTGGTTTTTACTGGTGAAATAGGTTAACTTTAGCCTTGGAAGTAAAAATGGAATAAAAAGTGCTGAAATTGGAGAATACTAACCATCTTACGAGTCTATTGTACGAGTCTTCAAGTCATCATACGAGTCATGAGGAGTAGTTGTAAAGAGAACTGAAGAAAAGGTAAATGTTTAGAGTTGAATTCTTAGAAGACTACGAGTCATAAGATTTTATTACGGGTCATAAGGAGAAGGTGTAAAGAGACCAGTGTTCAAAGCCCTGAAAGTCTAAGGCTCAAGTGAATGACGAGTGAAGGCCACAAGTCGTAAGGATTAATTACGACTCTTGGTTATGAAACGTAAGGACAACAAAATATTGAAGCCCTAAAGAGCAAGTACTGGAGTGCTTATGATTGGCACCGTACAATCGTAAGAAGACCTTACGAGTGGACTACACGAGTCGTACCTTATGTTGACATACTTTTTCTATTCTATTTTAATTAGGATTTTTAGGTTATTTTGAGATACTATAAATACCTTAGGGTTATTCCTTCATTAGGTTGCACACTTTACAATACTTTTACTAATTTTAACATACTTTACTCATTGAGATTTTATTTTTAAGATTTTTAGTTTTATTTAATGGAAGACCTTGGATTTTCTTCCCCTTATTCTTCTATAATTAATTACATGTGTTATTTATTGATTATTATGGATAGTTGCATGAACATGATCGGGCAATTTCCTTGACTAAGGTTATGGGAACCTTCGGGGATTAACTATGTAGAGGAAGTTAGAGGTTAGTTTTTGAGTGACATTAAATTTTGTCACCGTTGCTAGGGAAGACAGTGTGAATTATTGATTGAAGATGGAGAAGTTCATGGGTTTTATTTTAAGTTCTTGATTTGGTATATGTTGGTGTATGCCAAATACTAGGAGTTGAGGCAATCCCATACACCCATTAGATCCTGAGCATAAAAGAATCCTTTAAACACCAAGAAGGATGGCAGAAAGAGTATGAGATATTCCACCTGAAGAGGTTCGGGATGATCCAAATGTAGTACCCCCTCATGTTCTAGATAACCCATAGAATGTTGCTAATAGACATACGTAGCACTTATTAGAGGAAGCAACCAAAGAGACTAGGTTAGCTAAAAAGTCTAGGTTAGTGCAACAACTAGAGCTAGCCAAGATAAGACATATAGCCGAGCATCAAGATAGAGTTCAAAGAGGTAGAGATCTAATGGTCCCAACATATAAGCATCACTAACTATATAATGAAGAATAGGACATAGGATATGTTGAGCCTACTGAGATAGGAGCCATCATTCCTCCTGCTCTACCTCCCCAATGTTAATTTTGACATTACTAGTATAATGATCCAATTGCTAAACTTTAAAGGTGTGTTTTCAGGATCAGTGACAGAAGATATGAACATGCATCTTGCTAATTTTATTAGGATCTGTATGTCATTTACTATTCTGGGGGTGAACCAAGAAGCATTGAGGTTGAGGTTGTTCCCATTTACTGACTGGAGAAGCATCACTATAGTTAGGAGAACTTTCAAGATGTTCAATCACTACATTGAATGAGTTGCAAAGATAGTTTTTTAACAAGTTCTTTCCTCCTATAAGGATGCTATAATTGAAAGATAAAATTTATAATTTTATACACCTACCTGCAGAATCCATGTATGAGGTGTGGTTCAGGTTCAAAAAGATGGTGAGTATGGTACCTAATCATAGAAATATAGGGTCTAATTTGTTGGAAATCTTTTATAGATCCCTGAATGTCAGTTCTAGAGCAATGGAAGATATAATTTTGGGAGGTAAATTTATGAGTCTTTGGTGGGATGCTGAGCAAGATATGATAGATGATATTCTGTGACTAATCAAGGTTGGCACACTAGAAATGATGAGATAGATGCAAGTACATATACTATTAGAGCAACTAATAATTATGGAGTTGGTAATGATTTCGTGGCACAAAAGGTTGCCCAGCTTGAAACAGACATTAAGCTTCTTATAAAATAATTTGCAACAATGAGTATTGAGAAAGTGAATGTAGTAAGGGCATAGAGTTCTACTTTTAGAACTTACGAAATCGAGTTTGAAGAGGAAACAAAGTATCTTAATTATCAGTTGGCAAATTTTTGAGCCCAAGGGAAAGGGAATCAAGGTTGGAACTATTACAATGATAGATACCGAGATAGGAGAAGAGACTGATATGGTGATTGAAGATGCAAGAGTTACTACAAAGAGAAGAGTGATAGATATGTCCCACTAGATAACAAGGATACCGAGTCTAGAATGGAGGCAATATTGTCAAAATTAGTCAACGGCCAAGAAAGTCAAGAGAACTATCTTCAGGAGAGTAAGATAGACCTATTAGGACTGAATTAGAAGGTTAAGTCACATGCTACCACAATCAAAAAACTGGAGCATCAGCATCGCCAAATGATGGCCACATTGAATAAGAGGCATCTTAGCACTCTTTTTAGTAATACGGTGTAGAACTTGAAAAATGATAGTCATTTCTATGCCATTAACACTCAGAGTGGTATAACCACCATGGATTTTCCCGTACCTACTGTGACCGAGTTTAAAAATGATGATGATCCTGTTGATATTGAGAGTAGTAGTAAGCAAAATAAAGGAAAGGATAAGGTTAAGGAGCCTGCTTTGAAGACTATCCCAAGACCTCTCCCTCTTTTTCCTCAGAGATTGAGAAAGAATCAAGAAGATGGTAAATATCAAAAGTTCCTATCTATGTTAAAGGATCTATTGGTGAACATTCCACTTATAGAGGCATTGGAACAAATACCTGTCTATGCAAAGTTATGAAGGATTTAGTCATAAAGAAGTGGATAGTCAGTTATGAGTCAGCTGATAATATTTATCACTGCAGTGCTGTTGCTACTAGATCATTGGTAGAGAAGAGAGAGAACCCTGGTGCTTTCACATTCCTTGCACCGTTATATATTTTAACTTTTCTTGGGCACTATGTGATATATGAATTAATATCAATCTCATGCCACTAGTGGTGTTTAAGTAGTTGGGGTTGGGAGTACCCAAACCCACATCTATAAGACTAGTGATGGAAGACTGTATGGTGAAAATGATAGTTGGTATTATATGTAATGTATTGGTCAATGTGGATTCTTTCATCTTTCCTGCTGATTTTGTGATACTGGATTATGAAGTGGACATTCAAGTTTCAATTATTTTAGGCAGGCCATTCCTAGCTACAAGAAGGACTTTGATTGATATGGAGTTAGGATATCTAATGTTCAAACTCAATGATGATAAGGTGATATTCAATGTATGCCAGTTTATGCGATAGCCGGAAGATTTAAAGGTAGTATCTGTGATTGCTGTTTCTGATTAGAAGATGGTCTTATTCAATGATGTTGATGTGGTAACTAATTGGGATGATACTTTTATGGTTGTTCCTATTAAAGAAACGTTGGGTGTTGAAGCCTTAGCAGCAGTAATTATAAACTTCGATAGCGATGGTATTGATGACTATGATGGTATGGTATGTGCGCATGATAGAAATGGTTCTTATAGTTTTACACCAAAGAAAGTTGATCTGGATCTAAAAATAGAACCACTTTACCTACTCGACCGTCTATCGAGGATCTACCCATCTTAGAGTTTAAGGCCCTCCCTTCTCATTTGCGATATGCATTTTTAGGGTTCGACAACACTTTATCAGTAATTATTATAACTAACTTTATACAGACAGAAGTGAAAGCTCTATTATCAGTGCTACAAAGCTTCAAGAGAGCCATTAGTTAGTCCATTATAGATATTGTGGGTATTCCACCTGGTCTTTGTACTCATAAGATTAAACTTGAACTGGATTATGTTCTAAGTATAGAACATCAGCATCAGTTTAATCCTCCTAAGCAAGAGGTGGTGAAGAAAGAAATGATCAAGTAGTTGGATACTAGTGTACTGTATCCCATTACTGATAGCAAGTGGGTCAGTCTGATACAATGTGTTCCGAAAAAGCACGGTATCACTGTAGTGCCTAATGAGAAGAATGAGATAGTGTCAATGAGACCAGTCACAGGATGGAGAGTGTGTTTGGATTATAGGAAACTAAATACATAGACCCAAAAAGACCATTTCCCCATGCTTTTATGGACCAGATGCTCACAAACTTGCAGGTAGGGGGTGGTATTATTTTCTGGATGGTTATTCGGGGTACAACCAAATCACTTTTGCACTTGAAGACGAAGAGAAGACAACCTTTACTTATCATTATGGGACTTTTCATTCAAGCATTTGCCATGTGGATTATGTAACGCTCTATCCATATTTCAGAGATATATGATATCAATCTTCTCTGATATGGTAGAAGACACCATCGAAGTATTCATGGACAACTTTTTGGTAGTTGGTGATTCTTTTGATGACTGCTTGGTTCACTTGGCAAGCACTTTTCATTGGTGTAAAGAATGCAACTTGGTACTTAATTGGGAAAATTGCCATTTCATGGTTAAAGAAGGTATTATTCTTGGGCATATGATTTCAAAAAGGGGTATAGAGTTAGATAGAGCTAAGATTGAAGTGATCAAGAAATTACCTCCACCAATTTCTGTGAATGGAATTCGAAGCTTTTTAGGATATGCTGGTATTTACAGGTGATTCATCAAGGATTTCTCAAATATTGCAAACCCTCTTTGCAAGATTCTTGACAAAGAGGTGAAGTTTTATTTCAATTAAGTATTCTTAAAGGCTTTTGAATGCCTAAAAGAGAAGCTGATGATGACTCTTATCATCGCGTCCCATGATTTTTCCTTGCCATTTGAGATCATGTGTGATGCACGCAGAGTGGCCTTAGGTGCTGTCTTAGGGAAAAGAAGAGAAAAAAAATCCTTTATCCCATCTCCTATGCCAGCAAGGGATTAAACCCTGCTTAAAAGAACTATACAATTATTGAACAAGAGTTGTTAGTAGTGATTTCTACCTTTGAGAAATTTTGGTCTTATCTGATTAGGATGAAGTTAATAGTGAACACTGATCATTCAGTATTGAGGTACTTGATGGCAAAAAAAGATGCAAAGCCTAGATTGATTAGGTGGGCTCTTTTGCTGCAAGAGTGTGATTTCAAGGTCAAGGACAGAAAAGGCACGAAGAATCAAGTTATAGATCATTTGTCTAGACTTGAGGAGGATATGATTTAGAAAGTTGAAGATGGTCTGGAAATTGATTACAGTTTTCCAGACGAACAGTTGTTGGCTGCTTCTCAAGATCTAATTCCATGATTTGCTGACTATGCAAATTATTTAGCAAATAATCTAGTCCCAAAACACCTTTCCTTCCAGAAGAGAAAAATTTATGCATAAGGTAAGGAATTTTTTTTGATGAACCTTATTTATTCCAATTCTGTGCGGATGGAGTTATTCATAGATGCATCCCCAAAGTGGAGATGATAAGCATCCTTGAGGCTTGTTATTCTTCACTTATTGGGGGTCACCATATAGGAACCCAAACAATCCAAAAGATCTTACAATATGGATACCATTGGCCTACAATATACAAGGATGCTTATGACTTTGTTTCAGCCTGTGACCAACGCTAGCAGAAAGGTAATATCTCTAGGCACCATGAATTGCCTATGACCCCTATTTTAGAATTGGAGTTTCTTGATGTATGGGGTGTGGACTTTATGAGACCCTTTGTGAGATTTTTTGGTATGAAGTATATTCTTGTGGCAATGGATTATGCATCAAAATAGGTGGAAGTGGTTGTGCTCCCCAATAATGAAGGAATAAATGTCACCGTCTTTTTATAGAAGTGTATCTTTTCTCGATTTGGCACACCACATGCAATCACTAGTGATAGTGGGTTGCATTTCTGTAATCGCCAGTCTAAAAGTCTATTTGAGAAGTATGAAGTAAATCATAAGGTTGCAATGCCTTACCATCTGTAGACTAGTGGACAGGTTTAGGTAGCAAATAGAGAGATAAAGTCCATTTTGGTAGAGACTGTGAATGCCAATAGGACTGATAGGTCGAGAAAGTTAGATGATGCATTATGGGCCTACCGAATAGCTTTCAAGAATCCCATAGGTGCTTCTCTATATTAGTTGGTGTATGGAAATGCATGTCACTTACCTGTTGAACTTAAGCAGAAAGTACTATAGGAGTTGAAGAAGTTGAATTTCGAATGGCAGGATGCAGCAACGGCAAGGATGAATAAGATTAATGAGTTGGATGAATTCTGAATGTGGGCTTAGGAGAGTTCTACAATGTACAAGGAGAAGATAAAGATGCATCATGACTGCAAAATAGACAAAAGGAGATTGGATCAAGGTGACCAAGTATTACTATATAACTCAAGACTTCGCTTGTTTATAGGTAAGTTAAAGTCTAGCTGGTATGGTCAATTTACTATGAAAAGAGTGTTTCCATATGGTGCTTTGGAATTGAAGCGTGATAGAGAAGCCCCATTCTATGTGAATAGGCAAAAGGTAAAGCACTTAATGGGTAACACTGAGGAAATTAAGATGATTTTTGAGATGGACCTTAGTGGAGTCTGAATAACCAAGGCAATTACGTCGTGACGCAATGTTAAATCAAGTGCTACATGGGAGGCAACCCATGATGTAGATGGAGAAGTCTGAGTATCCAACTTTGCCATGTCGTGTCATGATAGTAAATCAAGCGCTGCATGAGAGGCAACCCATATTTTGTACTTAATAATCTATAGGGTAATATGTGTGTTTAGTGTGCAGGATTGAAGATTATAGGAGTTAGCCAGAAATTGTAGAAAAATGTCATACAGACTCCTCACAAGTCATAACCAAACCTTACGACTTGTAAGCAGGAGTTGTAATGACCTAGAACTTAGATCATATTTATGTAAGTGATTACTGGAGTCCTTACGACTCTCGAAATGAGTTGTTTTCACTGGTTAAGACTCGTCACGTTGAATCATAAATACTCCACACAAAGGTACGGTTCTAAGTCTTTACGGAGAGATTATAAGACCCATAAACTTTGGGTACGAGTAGAATGCATAAATCATTACCAAGATTCACAGCTCAGGGGTCATGGGTCAACCTCACCCAGATTTTCATTAAAATAAAAAAGGGGCACCTAAATTGGGTACCCGATAATTCAAAGCGAGGACGCCTATTATTAATGATTTTCAAGCTCTAAACACTACACATTCACTCCAAAACATCAATTAACCAAGTGAGTCCTCCCAAAATACAAAGTTTCATCAAGAAATAGGGCCTAACAAGCGTTTAAACTCAAGAAATCCAAACCTCAACAAATTAAGTTCGTTCTTATGCCTAGTGCCTAAAATATTTATGTATTAAGCTAAATCCGTAAATGGTTTGAGGCTTTGGGATTTCTTAAGTCGAATATGCATATACATGAGTACCTGACTAATTTATTGAATTTTTGGCTTTGTTATGAGATAACGAGAGTGAGCTCAAAGTTTGTGCCTTCAAAAGTATGTTTTTAAATGAATGTAGGGGGTACTGAAGTAAGCTAAGGTTATATAATGTGGGGATTGAATATAGGAACCAACTCAGGATAAACCCTATGTTACAGTGGATACAGGGCTCCTGATGACTTATAACGACAAGGAACGAGTTATCACGAGACTTTTAACCACTGATAACATGGAGGATTAGATGAGTGTGGGTTCTAGTATTGGTACAACTCAACCATGTAACTCATAATCAATCCCTACAACTTGTATGCATAAGTTATAATGACTGGAGGTGATTATGCATAGTATAACATATTTCTGGTTAGCTTACTAGCATTGGTAACGAGTCATAAACTAACCTTATGACTTGTTAGGAGGACTCGTAACATAACCAGTAAACATTGACTTATCTATTATTTACCTTACGACTCGTTCATACGAATCAGGCCCATTGGTCACGACTCATACCCCCTAGTCATAAACAGTCCAGTACATGTACACTGACACCAAAGTTTTTTGTTTTTCTTTCCATTACATAAAAACTAACTAATTAGTTTGACAAATTCAGGTACTCATGGCTTCTAAAGGTCACTCACATCCAAGCAAACCCCAAAAAAGAACACCAAGAAGAAATTGACCCCTAAATATGATTATCAATTGAGAAACGAGGAAATCGATGAGTCAAGCATTGACCCCATAGAATACCCACGGAAAGGGAAGATAGACCCCAGTTGGCTGAGTTAGGGTCAAATCTGTATCCCCAATTAGAAGGGTGTCAATACCGCGCTACCAATAAGGACAAGCTGTGGGCAACCCTTTTCTGATAGTGTCCCCTATACGAGAATGGTGGGGCCCATATCTAACAATGCTTATCCACCTCATCAACCATCATCAAGCAGTGTTGATGTCTCAACGTATGCTGGCTACATAGTTCTAGAATACAAGGATGACTTCTAAGGATCACACCCTCATCCGATAGTGTGTGTCCCCATCCTTAGGTTCACTCGGTGCTAATTTCTACTCCCATATGAATAGATATTGAACATGATTTAATAAACTGAACATGGACTGAGTTGCAGAATTCTACTGACTGATGGAATACTACTGATATCTGACAACTGACTGAGTTCATGAGATCATGGAGATTTCTTGAGTCATAAGACTGTCTGAAGTCTAAGGATTCATAACTTGACTGAGAGTAACGTGAAAACATTACATTGGCTCTAGGTACACAACTAATATTTTAGGTACAAGTACCCCCAGGACTCGATGGAAGGAAACTGACCAAGCATAACTTACTTGAACGTATAACTAACATCATGTTCCATAATACATTTATAAAAGCATTTCATCAAAACATGTGATAGGCATAACTTGTACATATATGGGTATTTCATGGTATCATGCTAGTTAGGCACATTTCCTTCATCTAGGCATTTAATCAAACACATTGTAGGAATGGTACATGTAAACATCATCGTACAATAATTAAATATCATGGTTTAATTCTAATTTCATTGTTCAAGGGTTTAGTCATAGGTTCGCATGAATCTATATCTATAGTAATTTAACCCACATAGAATTTATCACCCACCATGGAGTAGAATTCAATTTCTCATTATCCACATGAATAAGAGCAGTCCAATCATGAAATTCATAAGAAAATCCATAAACTTGAATTTAGAAAAGGGATTCTTGGGATTCATGAACGAAAGGAGTCCATGAATGAACACTATGCATACCTTAGTTCGTGATTTCGTGAAGATTGATGGTGAAACTTTGATGGTGAAACTTTCGTGAAATTGGATCTTCTATGAAAACCCTAGCTTGTTCTTGAGAGAAACTAGTATATTTTGGGTGAAAAGTGGCTGAATCACATGTTAAAGGGATTAAATAGGGGTGCGAAGTTGACCCTTTTAAACCTGGACGCGTCATTTAATTTTAGTGAAAATTTCTCGACTTGGACTCTTGGCGTAATTTGGCGCTATCGTGCCATGTCACTGGTGTCTGACAATTGGGAAATTGAGAGATGGTGAGATGCGGAGCCATCGCATTGCCCCTTCTTTTGCGACCTGAAACTTTGGCGCAACGTGGAGGAAATCATGCTGAGACACCGGAAAAAGAAAATTACCATTTTAGCTTGTGGAACGGTGAATCATTGAACAATATAGCACTGTTTTACGATGGGAACTTAAATTAGTCGTAACTTCTGACCTGATTATCAGATTTGGGTAAATCTTTTATCGATGGAAAGCTTATTGAATTTCCCACATGACAAAAGTGAAAATCTTGAAAATTCCTCATGGACTAGCCATAATTCAATTTAGAAGCTAATACTAGACATTCTTGAGATGAAATTAGCTAGGAAAAAGTATGAGGTATTATAAGGAGTCCCCCAGCTCTTCTTTTTACACCACTTCCCACTCTACAGTTAGCCTCTACCCTATTTTAAAATTCAAAATTCTTAATCAATCTCCCACCAATTTTAACTTTCTTTTTTTCTCCTCTTTGACCTATTGCATATACACAACCTATCTAGAGATGTCCATGTCCTTGTTCAACAAGGCAACCTTACTCCTAAGAATCAAATCACGAGATAGTTCTGAAGCAAACTTTCTCATCTGGACCCTCATGTTAGATACCAACTCAAGAGCATACCAGGACATGTAATGAAATTTTAAAGCACACTCCATGATTGTTATTCTTCCTTGCTACAAATTAACAAATTCCTCTGATTTTACCTCCCTCAACTCCCAAGGAAAGAAGCAATCCAGAAGCACACTAGAGAAATCACCTCATAAGGTAGAACCAACATCTTTTCCCCTCAATTATTCTCACTCTTTGTTCCACTAGTACGCCACATATTTTAGTTGGTAGTCAATAAACTCTACAATTTCAACCTCAAAAGCATACATAACATAAAAGATCTTATTTATCTCATCAATGAAACTTTAAGGATCCTTCTCAACCTTTGCACAAATAAAGGTTGGAGGATGCTACCTCATAAATTGGCTAACTCTAGTAGCCTCAGATGAACCCACAACTGCACCATCAGAACTCGACCATTGTGATTGAGATGTCACCAACTAGGTCAATAGGTTAATGGAGAAATGAAACTCAGCGTTAGTAACCTCCCCTTGAGGTAACTTAGTATGAGTGTTTCCTCATGAGTAGAATCAGTGGAGACAGGTGGAACTCTACCAGGACAGTTAGATGTAGTGACCCTTGATCGGGTCAGGACCCCAAAAATCTGATGAGCTCTATCCACATTATCCTCAGATGGACAAAAGGTGTTCCACGAACATCAGATCTACTTGGAGGCATGATCTAAAATATGAACAAAAAGATTAGAAGGATCAAACACTTAGACTCTATAGCCCAAAATTAAGACAACAAGAAAGAGAAACATTCCTTAATGTCTCATAGCCTCTCTCTTATAAGTGTGGTATACTACAAACCCATAAAAGAGACTCTACTTAACATGACTTTTTGGACACCTAATTGACCATGAACCTAGGGCTCTAATACTACCTTTGTCATGACTCGAACTAGGGCTTGGTCATGATCGGTATCTTTAGTCCCACGTGGACTGGAGATTACCCCCTTTATCTAGCCTTAGTAGCATAACAACCACAAGTGTTAGATGAATTCCAAACATATAACACGATAGGGTAGAGTAAAGAAAATAAAAATTCATGATAAGTCTATACCGACCATCGACAACTGGATAATCGTCCATCACCAAATAACCAACCAATCTACTCAAGTCCATAGTAGTCCATAAAAGCTTCTACAAAACTAAAATCAATAAAATGCCAAGATATACCCCCAATAGTAGCCAAAAAAAATTCTAAATAAGGTCTAAGACATAGAAAATAAGGACCATAAAATAAAGCCCTCTAAAGTATGGAAGCTCACCACTTTAATGTCAACTCACAAGCTAACTCGAGCACCAGATCACTGTGAATGAAAATTATAAGAAGTTTTGGTGCCTCTATCGCATGGGGATACAACATCCAAATACATTAGGGATTAGAATGCTAGCATGTAACTCAGGGATAGAGGAAAAAAATAATGCCATGATAATAGTTCAAAACTAGTGCAATATCCAAAGAATAATATCATATAAAATACATGTATATATATAATATGACATACAGGGGTAGGGAACAAGGCTTTGCATGAACTTTGAAAACCTTAACCTGGGTTGTGTAGCATAACCGTCATATAACAAGGCACCTAACGGCTATATGGGCCCAACTCTCCCCTAGCTGGAAGGTCCTCAGTGCATATAGCCATATTAACTAGGGAATATCTATAGCTGTAAATGCTTTTATAGGGGGACTGAAACCTCCCAACATAATCAAGGTGACTTAAGCTCTAATGTATATAATATGGGGACTCAAACCTCTCATTCATATATTCTTTCAGGGGACTCAAACTTTCTAATCATATAGACACCTACACCGGCTAGTGCAATATCTAATGTTAATCCTTCGGACCTTACTTTCATAGCCCAACTAAATATCCCACTTTAAAGACCAATTAAAAAAATCATTACAAATATCCAACCATTAGTACAATTACTTACAAAAGTCATCCCACTGGTATCATCATACGTACCCCACTTGTAGGTGCACAACATACCATAACCATTATTAATCAACTTGAGACATGAACCTAATGTCTAAATAATGATATCTATTTAATTAAATATTTAGGGACTCAAATCCATTTAGTATTTTAAAATAATTTATGATCAATAAGGACTTCATAAACCATTTACCAATCATTAACATTCATAGGCCAATACCTTAATTAAAAATACAATGCAACATGTAACAAGATCATTTTCATTGACATTTTCACAAACAAGTTGAGGGCATACCATTATCAAACACAAAACCCAACGAATTTAGGGTTAAATATGACTCATTTGTTAAACCATAATTCCCATGCACCCACAAGTTCACATCTATTATCAAAATATGTATAATCATAATTTAAACCATGAGAAAATAATACTCAACATTATGCATTCAAACCCTCAACCATGGTTTTCAAAACCACTATTAATGAATCATCAACAATGCTTAAAACATTTGATTTTAGTAAACCAACAATGAAGGAAGAGTCACATGCCTGAGTTATGAAGATTCACAAAGAGAATTCAATCTTTGAGCCCTTAGGTGACCACTTTGAACATCCATTACCCAATATTTCTTAAGAAGTTTTAGATAGAGTCTAGAGAGTGATTAATCTTGTAAAGTGTGTAATGGATAACCAAAAGGTGTTATAAGACATGGGGTCTTAAGGGCTTGGGGTGGGAAATATCAAACATACCCTCAGCTTAAAAGTTGTCAAAAGTCTATATGTGGCTACGAGTCAAGTCATTGAGTCGTCAACACAACATAAGAATCTTACCATTGAGTTATTACCAAGATAGAAAATTAGACACCACATACTTTCCAACTTACGATTCCCTTTCCCTAGTTATCACAAGACCACACGACTAGTATTATCTAGTCATGATTACCAGAGAACACCAAGGGCTTAAACACTCTGATAACATATGATTTGCCCCCTAACCAATCATCATATGATAATAAAACTCGTTAGGAGTCTCTTGTAACCAATATAAAACTTGGCCAATAACACAGTGGTTTGGTTACAACTTGAGTCCCTAGACCTGTAACCACACTATACGACTCATATGGTAAGATATAGGAAGGATAGAGTGCCTAAAGCTTAGGAAATTTGCATAGGACAAAGTCCAAGGCATTTCACCAACAAATTCATGTTTAGTCTTGTTTATGGGTTTGGAGCACACCACACTAATAAGGAAGAAGCTATAAGGCATTTAGGAATGCTTTCCTTTCTTGTTGTTCTATTTCAAGATATAGAGTTAAAGTCCTTGAGTCTCTCTAATTATTATTTGTTCACTTTTCAAATCATTCCTTCTAGATGATCTGAAGCTTATGGAAAATCCTTTGTCCCACTTGAGGACAATACTGATAGGACATGCCCTGCTTATGGGGTACAACCTAATCTAGTTGTCTAGTTCCTGATTTCCTTTTTTGAGTTCCGTCGATCCCCTCTAGTCCTTATTGAGCTCCTTAGGCTGATGTGTTGAATGTGAAATTTCATCAGTCCATTCATATGTTGGCTCTGTTTGTAGATTATGAGTCTGAGCGTGTAGCTTTAATTACACCATCTTTTGAGTCCACAAGAGTTGTACTATTTATGAGGTTGAGTCCTTCTGTGTTCACTGATGTTAAGGTTGAGGAGGATTCTTAAAATTTTATCTATGACATAGAGAAAATCTTTTGGGTTATGTATGCTACTAATATGGAGGGTGTAGAATTTGCAACCTATTAGCTGAAGGATGTATCATACCAATGGTATGAGGAATGGGAATAGGCTAGGGGAGAAAATTCCAAATCCTCACTATGGGATAATTTCTCTACTGCTTTTTTGTACCATTTCTTTCCTCATGAGTTAAGAGAGTTGAAAGCAAAAGAGTTTGTTAATCTAAAGCAAGGTAGGATGACGATCAAGGAGTATGCCTTGAAATTCCATCAATGGTCCTGATATGCTCCTGAGTTAGTATCTAGAATGAGAGCTAGAATAAGAAAATTTGCTTCTGGGTTGTCCCATGATTTGATCCTAGAGATTAAGGCTTCGTTGTTAAACAAAGATATAATTATCTCCAAATTGGTTACGTATATACAGTAGGTTGAGAAAGAGAAGAAAAAGTAGGCAAACATAGAGGAGTAGCATACCAAGAAGTTTAGATTTTTTGATCAGGGTGAAGGTTAGCAGTGGAGTGGTAGTGATTATGAAAAGTGGTCTAAGAAGAAGTGGGTAGTTTTGGTTCCTACTCTATGGCTAGTTCTCCTTATCCAAAGTCATCGGGTGATCATTATTCTCATCAAAATCATGGGTTTAGGGTGTAGGTTACCTAATCTCAGTATGGTGGGGCTCAGTCTACTCCATCATATCCTTTTTTTAGATCTTATAGGTAGGTGCATTGTGGGTTTTGTGAAGAGATGAGTAATAATTGTTTTAAATGTAGTCAAATTGGTTATGTGCAGAGAGAGTGACCTTCTAAGGTTTCGTCAAGGGAAAATAAAGTTCCTGCTGCCACTTTATTAACTCCTGCACAAAGGGTGTTGCTTTTGCTTCTAGTACCGACACTGGCCAAAATCACTTGTATGCTTTTTCTACTCGCTAGGACTTTGAGATATTTTCTGATATCGTTACTGGTATGCTACGGCTCTTTTCTTATGATGTGTATTTCTTGCTTGATCTAGGGTCTACTTTTTCTTATATGACCCTATTTGTTGCTGTACATTTTGGTTTTCTCAAATATGTCCGTAATATTTTTTTCTACCCCGATGGGTAACTCTGTGGTTACTAGAAGATTTTATAGAGGATGTGTAGTATTTTTTGGTGGTAGAGAAACTCTATTAGATATGATAGAGCTAGATATAGTTGATTTTGAGTTTGTATTAGGGACGGACTAGTTGCACTCATTCTATGCCTCCTTAGATTATCAAACCCATGAGGTCATGTTTAAATTCCTTAATGAGTTGGTTATTGAGTGGGAATGAGGTTCTTTAGAGCCTAACGAATGGTTCATATCATATCTTAGAGCTTGGAAGTTGATTTCTAAGGGATGTCTCTATCATTTTCCTAGGTTAAGGATTCTAACTCAGAGGGTCTTTTATTGCAATCCATACCCATGGTTAATGAATTCCCAAGGTTTTTCCTAATGATTTTCCTAGTATCCCTCCTAATAGGGATTGATTTTAGGATTGTTCTTATTCTAGACACTTGTCCTATCTTTGTCCCTCCCTATAGAATGCCTCCGGCTGAGTTGAAGAAGCTTAAGAAGAGGTTGCGAGACCTTCTTAACAAGGGTTTTATCCATCCCAGTTTGTCTTTATGAGGTGATCTTATTTTTTTTGTGCGTAAGATAGATGGTTCCCTTCGAATGTGTATTGATTACCGTAAGTTGAAATAGGTTATGATAGTGAATAAGTATTCTCTTTCTCAGATTGATGATTTGTTTGACCAACTTCAGGGTGCTAGATATTTCTCTAAGATTAGTCTTAGGTTTGGTTATCATCAGCTGAAGATTAGGGAGGTGGATATCCTTAAGACTACCTTCCAAACTTGGTATGGTCACTATGAACTCTTAGTCAGGTATTTTGGTTTTCCTAATTCCTTGGTGATATTTATGGACTTAATGAATGGGGTATTTTATTAGTTTTAAGTTTTTTTATCATTATTTTTATAGATGACATTCTGGTGTATTCTAAAAGTGGGGCAGATCATGCTAATCACCTCTATATTATGTTGTAGACTTTGAAAGATCAGCATTTGTATGCTAAGTTTCCAAAGTAAGAGGTTTGGTTTCAAGCTGTTACTTATCTGGGTCATTTATTTCTAGTGAAGGGATCATGGTGGATCCACAGAAAATTGTAGTGGTTACGAAGTGGCTTAGGCCCATGACTCCAACTGATATTCAAAGCTTCTTGGGTTTAGACGATTATTATAGGAGATTTGTGAAGAGTTTCTCAACCAAAGTTTTCGCTTTAACTAAGTTAACCTAGAAGAAGGTGAAGTTCTTATTGTCTAATACTTGTAAGGGTAGTTTTGAAAAGATAAAATATAAGTTGACTTCAGCTTTAGTTTTGACTCTACTTGATGACACTATTGTTTTTTTTTCTATTATGATATGTTCCATGTGGGACTTGGTTTTGTGTTGATGCAATATAGTAGAGTGGTGGTCTATGCTTCTAGGCAATTGAAAGTTCATAAGAGGAATTATCCAACTCATTACTTAGAGTTGTTGGATGTAGTGTTCGCAGTGAAGATTTGGTGTCAATATTTGTTTGGAGTCAATGTAGATATCTTTGCTAATTAAAAGAGCCTGCAATATATGTTCATCCAAAAGGAGTTGAATCTCAGGCAGAGAAGGTGGCTTGAGTTGCTGAAAGACTAGGACATGAGTCTCCACTATCACCAATGTAAAGATAATGTGGTTGCTGATGCTCTTAGTAGGTTATCCATGGGGAGTCTAGCTCATATGACTGAGGATAAATGGGAGTTGGTGAAAGAAATTCACCATTTTGCTAACCTTGGAGTTCTTCTCTTAAACTCTGAGGATGGCAGCGTATTTGTACAAGAGGTGGCAAAGTTAGCTCTTATTGATGAGATAAAGGAGAAGTAGGTATTGGATCCTATCTTGATGAAATTTAAGGGGATGTGGTAAAATAAAAGGTTTTAACTTTTGAGATTGGTGGTGATGGTATCTTGAGGTACTAAGGTAGATTATGCATTACTGATGTAGATAGGTTCAGAGAGAGGATCTTGGATGAGGGCCACAAGTTGTCATTCTTCCTGGTTTAGTCTTAAGGAGATTTATTAGTAGAATAATATGACGTGGGATGTAGCCAGTTTTGTGGCTAAATACATGGTGTGTCAACAATAAAGGTTGAGCTCTTAAGGCCCACTGGGTTGACTCAAGAGATTAAGTTACCTATATGAAAATGGGAGATAATTAATATGGATTTTGTTATCGGTCTTTCTTGGTCTCGAAATTAGTTTGATTTGATTTTGGTCATCGTATATAGGATGATTAAGTCTGATCACTTCTTACCAGTGATGACTAATTATACTATAAAAGATTGTGTGAAGTTGTCCTCCAAGGGATTGTAAAGTTGCATGGGGCGCTGTTTCTATTATGTCAGATCGTGTTACTCAGTTCTCATCATAATTTTGAGGTTCGTTTCAGAGAGGTTTGGGATCTAAGGTGAGACTTAGTACTTCTTTCCACCAGTAGTCGGATAGGCAAGTAGAAAGGACTATTCAGAAGTTGGAAGATATGCTTCAATAAAGGTTTTATGGAGGAACCATAAGGTTAAAGAGGCTACTTTGGTGCCGAAGAGGACATGAAGTCCAAATATCCATTCATGTTTTCCACACTGGATAATCGTGCTTAAGGTGTGTTTTATTCTTTTAACATCTTTATTTTCTGACTTAGTTAGAGGTAAGAGTGATTTCCTTGGCATATTTATTTTCTGTGTTTATTAAATATAAGAGTAGAGGTTATGGATTCAAATCGTGCTAGAAATTTCCTTGAACCATTATTCGAGGACAAATGATCCAAGTGGGGGAGAATTGAAACACCCCAGATTTTGGCACTTGAAAAATTCCTAAGCTTTAAGCTCACTACCCTGGTTACGACTGGACCCTATAAGTTGTAGGGTGTCTTGATGAGTCATTGAGATGAGTCGTAACCAAACCAATAAGTTTGTGGCTTGATTCTGATCTAAGTACGACTGGCTCACTAAGAGTTGTAAGGATTTGTTACTAGTCTGTAGGTTTAATCATAGGGTGTCCAGTGTAAGTCCTAAATTGGGTTCTGTGTTGACTTGGACTGGAGCCTACAAGTCATAGGGTCCCATTACGAGTTGTGCCATTTAGTCATAAAGATAATAGTGTAGGGTTCCTTAGTGGTACTGCCTTGGTTACGACTTCTTTTAATGAGTCGTAAGGAGAGGTTATGAGCCAAGAGGTTGACTCATAATCAAATGCGACCCCTTTTCAGCTTTTAAGTTGAGGGCATTCTAGACATTTCCCTTCTTACCCAACTTGAAACCCACATCTTATAACCTCTTTAGGGTGTTATTATCGCTCAGAAACAATCTAAGTAATGCCTTAAATACTCCTAAATTCTCAAGGTCAAGAACACATAGGATTTTTAAGAGGTTGATCAATTAGGGATCTCAAGGGTGATTACTCTCCGTACATCTTACTATTATAGGCATATTACTCTTATATCATTGTTAATTTTATAAAAACATGGGTTTTAAGTATTGTTCATGAGATGTTTATATGGGTTCTGAAACAAAGGTTTGGAGTTTTTGAATATTTATGAATTGAACAATGTTTCTCATAGTTTACATATGATTTTCATGCTTTAAAAATGGTTTTGAACTTATGGGTGCATGAGTATGGTGGATGAATTAGGGAATTGTGATTTTCCTAAATTTGTGATTTTCTTAAACTTGTGACTTTTGAAGTGCTTATGACTCTAACCCCATAATGTGAAATTGGTTTTGATTATGAGAACTATGGGAATTTGTAAAATTGAACTAGTCTTAAATATTGCATGATACAAAGAGGTATTTGAAATAGAATGGTATGATTTAATGAACAAAGGGAATCGGTGACCCCCCTCCTTGTATTAATGAACAAAGGAGTTGTTTTTCTCCAAAGTTAATGGGAATTATTTTTGCATGTTGTTGTTACCTTGCTATTATAGTTAGTATGACGATACCAACAATGTATGCCTTAATGTGGAATTTGGTTAAATGAATGGGAATGTATGATACCTATTTTAATTGGGATTTAATATGGGTTGTGTAGTTGAGTCGTGAAAGTAGAGGTCTGAGTGACCAATATTGAAAATTGCATTTGCTGATGCGGGGGTTAAAGTGACAAGGGAGGTTCGAGTCCCCCGTAAATCGTTATATGAATGGGTGCTTAAGTCACCTTTGTATATATTGGGAGGGTCGAGTGCCCCATGTGCATATATATGAGACTATTTTGTGGTTTGTATAGCTACACACACTGGGCCCAACCAGGGGTTAAGAGCTGGGGCCCATCTAGCCCATGGGTACTATTATATGATGGTTGAACTACACAATCCAGGCTAAAGTTTTGAATGACATGTTAAGACTTATTCCCTATCCCAGTATGTTATATATATGTGTATGTATGTTTATGTATTGCATTGGTTTCAAATGATTTTAGCTGTTAATCATGTTATTATGTTATTCTTATCCCCGAGTTACATGCTAGCATTACCCCACTAACTGTCTTTGGATGGTGTATCCCCATACGATTCATGAATTGGTCATAATTCCACTTCTCTATATCAGTGACTTAGATTCAGGATCAACTAGCGAGTCAGATTGAAGTTGTGAGCTTCCACACTTCAGAAGACCCTATTTCATGATTATGGTTTCCTTTACAGTTTTACTATTCCTTTGGATTTGGTTTTTGGCTATTGTCGGGGGTATTTCCTAACACTTTATTGATATATAATTTTGGATCATTGTTTAGAAGGCTTTGTTTGGACTACTGTGGCTATTGGGCGGTGTCAGTTAATTTTTTGGCCGATCATCGGTCGGTGGTAATAGACTTGATTAAAACTTTCTTAGATTATTATACTTTATATTTTTAGAAGTTGGAAATTCATCCGACCTTGGGGTGTGGTGTGCTTGGTTTGCTTAGGTGCAGGAGGTGATCTCAGATCCACGTAGGACTTGAGATACTCATCACAGCCAGGCCCTGGTTCGGGCAATGACAATATATCCCAGGCCAATACATAAATAGAGAGCAAAATAAGGGTAGATAACAATATACAAGGCCAAGGAATGAATATACAATATGAACAAATGAAGAAAGGGATATATAGTAGTACCATAGCTACATATAGCTAGGTATATATATATATATATATATATATATATATATAGATAGATAGATAGATAGATAGATATACATATATACAAATGAGGTCAACTCAAATTGTAACCTAAATTATCATATCTTTATTTTAAGACCTCATTATAATCCTATCAGGATTTAATACTATCATGCTCAAGGTTTCTAATCCACATGGTTAGACATGAAATAATCATGTACAATAAAGCAATTGTAAGATAGAAGAGGCCAAAAATATACCTAAAATTTTGATACCGAAACAATGACCAATCTGTAATAAACTATCCATAATAATAATCATAACAATGATAATAACAATATTAATAATAGTGCGAGTAACTGGATTTTTTGGACATCCAAATACCTATTCGAGCCTATGCGTACCCTCACTACCCCAGATAGGAAGGTTCAATCAACAAACAATCAACATAAGGCACAGTCATTACCCATATCCATGCAACTATCCCACACCACTTGATAAACATTAGTGCATACTGGTGATAGGCGATGTGCAAGCGAGTAGGAATGAAACCAAATCCATAATACCATAATTATCATTATCATAACTGTCATCATCATAATCAACCTTCTGCCCTGCCGGGTATATAATTATCACAATATCCTCTGGCCTTGCCGGGTATCATCACATCATCATAATATCCTCCAGCCTTTTCGAGTATCAACATATCATTAGAATGTCCTCCGTCCTTGTCGAGTATCAATATCATCATCATCATAGTATCCAAACCAATGTCACTAAATAGAAAACAAGACCCCCAAAGACTAAAGTAAAATCAATTCCCACTAGGGCTAAAGTAAATGACAAGCTCTATGAGGGCTAAAGTAAATAGATATGAAAAGAGAAACATGTAGAGTATATTTCCATAATTCATCACTCATCATCAATATCATATCCTTAGTAAGTGTATATATAATAGGTGCACAAACTAAAGCTGTGGCTTTTGTTGCTCGGAGTGAACTTCAAGACTAAATCTCTTATAAAAGTGTAAAAAGGGGCAGAATATCTCACGACTGAAGTAAATAGGAGTTTTAAATCATGGATTGGAATATATCTCGGTCAAATCTTTAAGAACATCATTATTGACCTATTATACAATTGAGCTTATTCGTTAAGTTAGGCAGTTATTATTGTGAAGAAATCCATTTTAAGGGTGAAAAGTGGGTTTTAACCCTTATCTACGAAGAACAGCCAAAAATCGTATTTTAGCTAGAATTACATCAATTACCGATATAATGACATGTATATACCAAATCTATGTATGCCATCACCAGTATTTAAATCAATGAAATCATAAGCGTCATACCACATCTTTCTCTACCCCATACCGAAGAGATGGGTATATAAATGTATATACATATTCATAACTTCAAACGTATTCTTCACAAGGATAAATACTTCTTGGATATCTCACTTATATCATAACACGACCTTAGGCCCAATAATGTATTCAGAATAATCATAACATCATAATAACGAACTTAGCCCATATATATATTCCGAACTCATATCAATAATCATACTTATAAGCCGATGCATATATATAATCATCTCACAAATAGGAGGCACAATATATTTATAAGGAATAATGCATAACTAAGTGGCATAAAACATCTATAATACATCTCATATCGGTAGGTCATACATCACGACTATGAGGAATATCACCTTTCTAAGCCAATTATCATATCAAAGAGGAAATATCGTATCTATAGGACAAATAATGTGTATAAGAGGAAATAACATCTCTAAGGTCAAACATCATGTCTAAGAGGAAAAATGATCTGTAAGGCCGAATATCATAACTAAGAGGAAGTAACATCTCTAAAGGCGCAATATCACATTTAAGAGTAAATGGCAACTCTAAAGGCCATTAATTATAACCTAGAAAAAGTCATTACAATTAATCAATTCACCAATTAAATCTCATAAACAAGCCTCATTAGTCACAACTAGGCCTAATCTCTACAGCTAAGCCCATAATGGCTAACACAAGTCATGGTCTAAGTGGGCCGGATGAACCTACTTCTAATCCTTAATTTCCATATTTAGGCAATTTATGCCGCAAGCTACGCTAAGGTATCTAGTTCAACTTCTAGATGTCAAGGAAGTCACAAACAAGTCTAAGATAGGAACTTCGACTAGAAACATGGGCATTTAAGTCAACTCTACCTAAATTATAGTTCCAAGATCACCACACTAGCCCAATAAGATTTAAATATACTAATCATGCTTCTAATGCTAAGACCACATCCCAAACATAGCATTATATCGTGTCATATCTAATCTATGAATTAGTTCAATCTAGGGAGAAGACAATAGAATTTAAAAAGGTCATAAACATTCCACTTTACAGTTCCAAAACTCTCGTATATAAATAATCAAGAATAATCTATTCTAATCATAATCAAGCCTAATATTTATATCCACATGCCATATATAACACACATCATCTCTGAAGATTATAATCTACTTGTCAATACACACATTTTGTAAGAGTCTTATTTGAATGAGTATAACTTGATGTTAATGTGGTATTTCTGAATATTTCTACCCACCAAATTATAGAGAATCGAATTAGCTTTCCAATGATACCAATTTCACCTTAATCCAATACCTGAGCAAAAAGTTATGCCTATTTTCATGAGAGACAGTAAGGGTATGCGATTGGTTAGGCGCCTCCCAACAAAACTTAGGTGATTGGTTAGGTTCCACCTAACCTGGCTTGTGCGATTACTTGGGCGCCGCCTAAGTCAGTTTCAAGTGCCAAAAACACTCCATTTTGAGTTATTTTGAGGGTAATTAAGTCTTTTAACACTCCTTACACATCCCTAAACTTAACCCTACAAAATATATAGCTCCTAATTACATTACAACCCTACTAACATTTTAAGTTCATCATCTAAGAGCACTAAAAGAGAAAAAACAGCTAGGGTTGTATAATTAAGCTTGAAGATCCAATTTCAAGGAAATTCCTTTATCAATCATCAAGAATCTTCCATATAAGGTATGAGTAAGTTGATTCATGGACTCCTTTCATCCATGAAGCTCAAGAACCATCTTCTAAATTATGTATTATGATGTTTATGTCATTGGTGGTTGATGTTCATGTGGTTGGAGTTTGATGATGCCTAAGATGGGATCTTTGTATGTTTTGTGTGAGGATATGATGGTATTTAATGTATATATATGTGAAATTGGTGGTTGAATATTTGTAATCTTGATGAATCCACCTATTCCTAAGATGTGCATGTAAGGTATTTGTGAAAATACCTAAGGGAATAGAAATCATGCTTTTATGACATAATAAGTCCTAAATGACTATTCCATGTTCTAAGTTTATATTCAACGTGATCCCCATGCTATTGTCTTGAATTGAAGATGTTGTATGAGATTCTTATGATATTGTTGTGATATGGAATGACCATATTATGAAGCCATGTAAGTATATACATGTTGTGTACATTCCCGATCATGTGATAGTTTGTTGAGAATCATTATTATTATGAAATCCTTACTTATGATATTGTGAATTATGGACTCTACTCTTATGATCAAGTTAGTTATGTGTGTTAGTTTTCTTCCATCGAGTCCTAGGGGTACTTGTACCCGAAAACTATAGCTGTGTGCCTAGAGCTAGTGTCATGTTTCAAGACATCCTCAGTCAAGCTATGCTCCATAGATTTCGGTTAGTCAGTTCAATGCAGTTAATCTTTTTAGAGTCTTTTAGTTAAGAGTAGGGACTAGCACCGAGCGAGTGCAGGGATGGTGATTTTCCTGTTATAAAGGCAGAGCCATTAGTAGCAATCCCTCTACTCCAGAACTGCGTAGCCAGTGCAGGACAAGAGTCACCCTTCATATTAAGGCTATACTTGATTATTATATTACCTTAGGCTTGATTTTCTGTTCAGGGTCACCCATCAGAGAGGCTTGACCATAGTAGAGGTCTCTACCCGTGGCACAGTATTGACACTCTTCTGATTAGGGCAAAGATTGGACCCCACCAGTACAGTATCGAGGCATGTCAGTTAGGTTACTACCTCCCACAGTCACAGTTACAGCTACAGTTTCAATATCAGTCTTCAGAGTAGAATTCAGGAATTAGGACTGTCAGATACAGTCATCAATCTCAGTAAGAAACTCAGCTAGTTCCATTGATTCCTTGACCATCCCATCAGATAGGCTTGGTCCCATATTCAGATGCTTATTATTAGATCTTGAGGTCACCCGGCAGACAGGCTTGATCTCAATCTCAGATTCAGTCGAGTATTCTCATTATCAGTTTCAGAGGTCACTCATTAGCTAAGACTAATCTCAGACTTAGATGTTCAGATACAATTTGAAACTCAGATAGTTTTCCCCAAAATTAGGACTGTTAGATACAATCATCCATGTTATCAGTCATTCAGTATCTCAGTATCACGAAACCCATGTTGTAAGAGTTCAAACTCAAGTAGTCAGTATCTTCACGAGTTCAATAGCAGTTACGTATGTATATATGTATGTATGCATGTATGTATTCTCACATTCATAGTAGTCAGCATGTTCATGCATATAAACCCCATGCATTTAGCCTAGCCCCACGTATACTCAGTACTTTAGTTGTACTGCCGCATTTGTGCTATGGTGCTTTCTTTTTATGTTACACCATAGGTTTTGAGGTGTATATTCTAGATCAGCATTAGCAGCTCTGTAAGCAGTAAGTCCTCATCTTTTGAGGACATGATCATTACATTTATTGTTCAAGTATTTTAATTTATTTTCAGTTTGGGAGTTAGTTGGAGACATGTTCCTTCAACTACTTATTCAGACAGTTTACAGACTTTCAGACGATTATAGAGTTTTCAAATTTAGACTTTAGTATTTTTAGTTTTGTTTTGGTATTGTAATACCACCTTATTTCAGATATTTTATTATTTAAGATTAAACCTTACGCCTTCTTTGTTTATGTTTCCATATTTTGTATGTATATTATATAGTTACAAGTACAGATATCAGTCATGGGTTAGCTTGTGGTCCTTTGGGGTCATGAGCACCGTGTAGGATTCCGGTTCAGAAAATTGAGGCATTACAAACTTGGTATCAGAGCCTAAGGTTCAATAGAGTCCTAGGAAGTCTGAAAGCCGCATCTAGTTGTGTCTTGTACATGGGTGTGTTGCATGCCACATTTATGTACAGGAGGCTATAAGATGTTTTAGGAATAGTTTCCCTTTTTTCAGTACTCATATAGTGCTAGTAAGCAAAAACGTGAGTTGAACTGTCAGTTTAATCCTTGTTCCTCTTCTGTTTGCAGAACATGCCTCCTAAGAAGAGAACAAGGAATCAGTCAGCCCCGCAACCTGCAGATCCTTTGAATAAGAATGTGTCATATGCAAAATTTTGGGCAGCTTTTTAGGAGCTAGCCCAGGCTATGACCACTAGTGTTCAGGGCAACCGACAGACTGCAGCCCTACCCCAATAAGATGGGAATTTAGCTGCAGCCAGAATCAGAAATTTTATGAGAATGAACCCTCCAAAATTCTTTGGGTCAGTAATAGGTGAGGACCCACAGCTGTATCTAGAAGAGGTAAAGAAGATCACCCAAATCATGCATGTGTCAGAGGAGGAGAGTGTGGAATTAACATCCTATAGGCTAAAAGATAATGCTCATGATTGGGTAATGTTGTAAAAGAAGAGTAGAGGGGAAGATGCAACTCCCATGACTTGGCAGATATTTCAGGATGCCTTCTTAGATAAGTTTTTCCCATTAGAGATGAGAGAAGCTAAGGTAGAAAAGTTTATGAACCTGAGACAAGGCTCCATGACAGTGAAGGAGTATTGTCTTAAGTTCAACCAGTTAGCTAAGTATGCTCCTGACTTGATAGCTGACCCTAGAGCGAGTATGAGTAAGTTTATGACTGGTGTGTCTGGGCTAGTATTGAAAGAGTGTAGAACAGCTATGCTTAATAGGGACATGGACCTTGCTAGGTTAATGATGCATGCTCAGCAGATAGAGGCAGATAAGTCTAAGGAGAGGGAGAGATATAATAAGAGATTCAAAATAGGTAGTTACAGTTTTTCTCTGGCTGGGTCACAGGGTGGTAATCATTTTCACCATAGTTAGAAAAATGCAACCCCTATTCCATCTTCAGCTAGTGTGCCCACACCTAACTTTGGAGATGTTAGTCATGGTGGGGCGCCAGGCTCCAAAGCCTAGAGTAGTGTTAGAAATGAGCGTACTTATCCGCTTTGTGGAGAGTGTGGCAAGAATCATCTAGGTGCATACAAAGCTAATAGTCAAGTATGTTTTGGGTGTAGTAAGCCAGGCCACAGAATGCGGGAGTGTAGAGTGTTAGCTCAGAAAGGTAGAAATTCACGTGAGCAGGCCGCAAATCCCAGCACCAATAGTGGTCAGTGTCAAAATTCACTCTATTCACTCTAGAATCACCGTGATCCAGAAAGTTTCTCCAACCTAGATTCGGGTACATTACAAGTTTTTCATGATCATTGTATGCATTGTTAGATATCTTGCGCTCATTTGAGCTTATGTTTCCACATGAGTTAGTCAGTAATATTCGCAGGTCTAGTTCAGTTCATGCATTATGAATTACTCTCAGCTCTCCAATGTTTAGTTATAATCTAGTTTGTAGATGCCCTGTACATCACTCCAGTATCTTAGTAAGGTAAACATTCCTAGAGGGACATAGTGTCCCAAGGGGGAGATACCCCACCTTTTCTTGATGTTTTCATGTTCCCGTTATAAATTAGTTATCAAGTTCCATGGAATAATCAGTTAAGCTTTCAAGAGTCAGCTCAGTCAGATATTTAGGGATTAGATATACGTGTTTAGTAGAGAAAGTACTATTTATCAGTATCTTCACTCATACATTTACATATCATGTCAGTCATGTAATCGTGCATCAGATATGCATGGATTCAGCCTTTCATTTGTGCATTAGATATGCATTCTCATTTTGAGAAAACTCACTTTATTAGAATCCTCAGTCTTATATTCAGTATGTTGTGCTCAGCTTTTAGTCATGAAACCATGTTTCAATAGTGTATGTCTTGTATGTACTTCATCTTATCATCTTTCCTGCCTAAGTTAATTTCCATTCGAGGATGAATGTTCCCAAGGGGGAGATATTGTAATACCCCGCATGTTTCTAAGCTAGGAGACGAACCATTTTTCCTATATATGAAATCTCCTATCCTGTGATTCATACTTGAGTACAAGACTTACAATGAGTATCCTAGCGATAAGATAGCTTATGATGCATTAAGCATGTTTATATGAGTCACTTAAGGTAATACAAGCTAAGAGTTTTTGAATCCATCAAGTTTTAGTGTTCGATTTTGTAAGGGTCATATTTGAACGAGTATACAGTTTGGAACTCAGATAGTTTTCCCTAGAATTAAGACTGTTAGATACAGTCATCCATGTTTTCAGTCATTCAGTATCTCAGTATCACGAAACCCATGTTGTCAGAGTTCAAACTTAAGTAGTCAGTATCTTCAGGAGTTCAGTAGCAGTTATGTATGTATGTATGTATTCTTACGTTCATATTAGTCAGCATATTCATGCATATAAACCCCATGCATTTACCCTACCTCCACGTATACTTTGTACTTTAGTTGTACTGACGCATTTATGCTATGGTGCTTTCTTTTTATGTTACACCATAGGTTCTGAGGTGCAGATTCCAGATCAGCAGTAGCAGTTCAGTAAGCAGTGCATCCTCATCTTTTAAGGACATGATCGTTACATTTATTATTCGAGTATTTCAGTTTATTTTCAATTTAGGGAGTTAGTTGGAGACATGTTCCTTCAACTCCTTATTCAGATAGTTTACAGGCTTTCAGATGATTATAGAGTATTCAAATTTAGACTTTAGTATTTTTAGTTTTGTTTTGGTACTGTGATACCACCTTATTTCAGATATTTTATTATTCAAGGTTGAACCTTATGCCCTTTTTGTTCATGTTTCCATATTTTATATTTATATTATACAGTTACAGGTTAGATTGTGGTCCTTCAAGGTCATAAGCACCGTGTAGCATTACGGTTCAGAAAATTAGAGCATTACAGCGCCACAAGAGAAAATGGCATTTGTTTAATTCCAGTAAGGGTCCGCAATTATGGCGCATCGCGACAGGATCTAAATTCAGAATTATCCTTTTCTAGTGTCTTAGCATGATTTCCTCCACATCGCGCCAAAGTTCTAGGTTGCAAAAGAAGGGAAAACATGATGGCTCTGCGTTATTCCATCCCTTAGTTTCCCAATTGTCAAATTCAAATGACACGGCATGATGACACTGCATCTCTCTAGGGGTTCAATTGGAGAAATTTTTACTGAAATTACAAGATATGTCTAGGGTTAAAAGAGTTAATTTCACACCCCTATTTAATCCCATTAACACGTGATTCATCCACTTTTCATCTAAAGTACACTCTCTTCTCTCAAAAACCTCTCAAGAAGAACCTAGGGATTTTCATAGAAGATTCAGAATCAAGAATTTCCTTCGTCAATCTTTATGAAATCATGAACTAAGATATGAGTAGTGTTCATTCATGGACTCCTTTCATCCATGAATTCCAAGAATCTCTTGTATAAGTTTAAGTTTATGGATTTCTTTATGAATTTCATGTTCAGTTTGTTTTGTTTAAGTTGAGAATGATAAATTGAGTTCAAATCCATGTTGGGTGATCAATTTATGAGGAATTGATGTGTATGGATGTATATTCATGTGAACCTATGAATAAACACTAGATGATGAAATTAGAGATGAATCATGATGATTAATTATTGTATAATGTTGTCTACATGTGCTATTCCTACCATGTGTTTGATTAAATGCCTATATGAAAGAACAATTCCCAGCTAGTATGATATCATGAAACCCCCATGTATGTATAAGTTATGCCTACCACATGTTTTGATGGAATGCTTTTATAAATGTATTATGGATTATGATGTTAGTTATATGTTCAAGTAAGTTATGCTTGGTTAGTTTTCCTTCCATCGAGTCCTGGGGGTACTTGTACCCAAAATATTAGCTGTATGCCTAGAGCGATGTCATGTTTCCATGATACTCTCTGCCAAGCTATGATTCTTATGCTTCAGATAGTTTTATGACTCAGGAACTATCCATGATTGCATGAACTCAGTCAGCTGTCAGATATGAGTAATATTCTATCAGTCAGCAGAATTCAGTAACTCAGGCCATGTTGAATTCAGTAAATTACGTTCAATGTCTATTTAGTTGGGAGTAGAAATTAACACCGAGTGAATCCAAGGATGGGAAATCACCTGTTATATGAGGGTGTGATTCTTAGAAACAATCCTTGCATTCCAGAACTATGTATCCAACATAGTTTTAGACATCATAGCCTACTATATGAGGGTAGATAAGGTGGCTTAGCCTGTTATATGATGGTTCCCACCGTTCTCACTAGAGTTACCTATTATATTAGGGTCACTCACATGTTGTCCTTACCAGTGGCGCGGTATTAACACCCTTCCAATCAGGGCATATATTGAACCCCAATTTATCTATAATGCATCATTTAGGGCATGCCAGTTAAATGACTACCTCCCACAGTTTTATTATCAGTCTCAACAAAAGAACTCAGATAGTTCTTCAGAATTTAGGACTGTCAGATTCAGTCAACTTAGATACAGTAAGAAACATAGCTAGTTCCATCAGATTCAGGACTGTCAGATACTATCACTCATGTTATCAGTTATCAGAATTTAGTCATTAGTTAAGTTAGTCATTACCATACTCATGATATCATGATTTTCAGATATAGTTACTATGTATGGATGCATGTATTCTCACGTTCATATTAGTTAGTTAGCTAGTATTATTCGTGCATATGAACCCTATGCATTCATCCTACCTCACATGCATACTAGTATATTTAAAGTACTGACGCATTTGTGCTATGTTGTCTTATACCATAGGTTTAGAGATACGAGCTCCAGATCAGCAGTAGATTCTAGTTTCAGCAGTTAGAGTTTGTAGTGAGCCCTCATTATTCAAGCATATGATTATTACGTATTATCTCATTAATTAGTTTATTAGTTGGAGTCATTTGGGGACATGTCCCATCAGCTTCTTATTCAACAGTTCAGTCAGTTAGAGGGTTTGTAGACTATCATATTTTAGACTTCAGTATTTTTAGTTTTGTTTTGGGTATTCTATTACCCTACACAGATGTTATATCATTCATATTATGTTTAGTATTGAGCCTTATGGCCTTTCAATGCATGTTTCTGCATTATTATGTCATATTATGCAGTGCAGGTACAGATATCAGTCATGGGTTAGCTTGTGGTCCTTCGAGATCATGAGCACCGTGTAGCATTTTGGGTACCAGATCCGGGGCGTTACGAACTTGGTATCAGAGCCTAAGGTTCAATAGAGTCCTAGGAAGTTTGAAAGCCACTTCTAGTAGAGTCTTATACATGGGTGTGTTGCACACCACAATTATGTGTAGGAGGTTATAAGATGTTTTAGGAATAGTTTCCCCTCTTTTAGTATTCATGTCATGCCAGTGAGCATAATATCAAGTCAATGTCTCATTCTAATCCATTCTCCCTTTCATCTACAAAACATTCTTTGTAAAAGAAGAAACGGAAATTAGTCAGCCCTGCATCCCGAAAATCCTTTGGGCGATCATGTTTCTCATGCAAAGTTAAGGGCCGCATTCACTACTCTTGCTCAGCTAGATGCTACTCAAAATGAACGGACAACAGTTATTCCGGCCAACCCAGTGGCTAATTCAGCTACATCCTAGATTCGGGACTTTACCCGAATGAATTCTCTATGTTTTCTTGGGTCCAAGATAGATGAGAACCCTCAGGAATTGCTAGATCAGGTGCAGAAGGTTGTAGACATAATGGGAGTTACTTCTAGTAAGAGTGCAGAGCTAGCTACATATCAGTTACAGGATATGGATCGTACTTAGTTCAAGTAGTAAAAGTCAGAGAGGGCAGACAATGCAGGGGTAGTCGAGTGGGAGGAATTTTCTTCAGCATTCCTTGATAAATTCTTTCCCCTAGAGCTTAGAGAAGTCAAGGTACTAGAATTCATAAACCTCAAGTAGATCAATATGATAGTGAAAGATTATTCTCTTAAATTTACTAAATTAGCTAGCTATGCCCCTCATGTAGTTGTAGATAGTAGGGTAAGGATGAATAAGTTTATTTCAGGGGTGAATGATAGCATGGTTAATGAGTGCAGATCTGCCATGTTGAATAGTGACATGACTTTAGCTAGGATCATGACTCATGCTCAACAGATAGAGTAGCAGAAGGTTAAGCTGAGGGAGAAGCATAATAAGAGAGCTAGGACAGGTAGCTTTAATTTTAGTCAACCTAAGTCAGAGAGAGGCAATCCCTCTCAGATTTGTCCTAAGTTATTAGTTTTGTCTCCTTCTTCAGCTAGTGCTCCAGTTCCTAAGTTCAGAGAGGGTAACAAAGAAAGAGCGCCAGGCTCTAATCCCTGGGCAGTGTTAGAAGTACCCACACCTATCCTCTTTGCTAGACTTGTGGAAAGAACCATCAGGGTATTTGAATAGCTGGCAGTGGTATTTTTTAGATGTGGCAAGCCAGGCCACAAAGTCAGAGACTGTCCTCAGCCAGGTCCTTAGGGTTAACAGAATTACTCCTCAGCTCAGTTCGATCACCCAAATCAGTAGGGTGCCACCTCCAGTGCTACTAGTGGGCAATCCCCAAATCATCTCTATGCTCTTCAGTCCCAACAGGATCAGGAAAATTCTTCTGATGTAGTTACTGGTACGTTACAGATCTTTTATGTGCATGTTTATGCTTTGCTAGATCCAAGAGCTTCTTTGTCTTTTGCCACTCCTTATATAGCAGTCGATTTTAGAGCCAGTCCCAAAATTCTAGCAGAGCCATTTTCAATCTATACCCTAGTGGGTA
Organism: Capsicum annuum; assembly: GCF_002878395.1. Lineage (NCBI taxonomy): Eukaryota > Viridiplantae > Streptophyta > Magnoliopsida > Solanales > Solanaceae > Capsicum > Capsicum annuum. Next base: position 101,537,167 of record NC_061113.1, on the reverse strand, counting down.
AAACCATCATAGCCCGATGGGTATATAGGAACTACTCGATTATGATATTTCAGAAAGTTACTTCAGTAGACTTAGTCGAATTAGAGATGACTAGTTTGATGTCATTCTCAGCATAGATTGTCTTCGTTCCTGCTATGCCACAGTCTACTACAGAAATAGAATAGTCTAGTTTCAGTTTCCGAATGAAGCCATACTAGAGTGGAAGGGTAGTGTATCCTCTTTTAGAGGTCATCTTGTTTCCTACTTTCGAAAATAGAAAATCATATCTAAAGGATGTGTCTATCATATTGTTTGAGTTAAGGAAACTAATTCTGAAACTCCCAGCCTTGAATCAATTCCAGTTATAGGTGAATAATCAGATGTCTTTCTTGAAGATCTTCTAGGAATTCCTCCCGAAAGAGAAATAGACTTGGTATTGATCTTCTTCCAGATACTCAGCTTATCTCTATTTCTCCATATAGAATGGAACCAACAGAACTTAGAGAACTGAAAGAATAATTAAAGGATCTCTTAGATAAGGGATTCATCAGGTCTAGCATTTCCCCGTGGGGCGCTCTAGTATTATTTATTCGCAAGAAAGATGGTTCTCATAGGATGTGTGTAGACTATCGTCAACTCAATAAGGTCAAGGTCAAGAACAAGTATCCTCTTCCTAGAATTGATGACTTGTTTGACCAACTTCAGGGTGCCAGTTATTTATCTAAAATAGACCTTATATCCTACTATCATCAACTCAGAGTCAAAGAATGTGGCATTCCAAAAATAGCTTTTCATACTCGGTATGATCACTTCGAATTCCTAGTCATATCATTTGGTCTTACCAATGACCCAACCACTTTCATGAACTTGATGAACCATGTGATCAAGCAGTACTTAGACATGTTCATTATAGTTTTCATAGATGATATCCTGGTCTATTCCTGCAGTGAGCACGGTCATGCAGACCATCTCAGAAAAGTACTTTAGACTCTCAGAAATCATCAGTTGTTGCCAAATTCAGTAAGTACAAGTTTTGGCTAAAGTCAGTAACATTCCTTAGTCACATCATTTCCGATGATGGCATTAGAGTAGATCCTCAAAAGACTGAAGTAGTAAGAAAGAAACTAGCCTCGCCCTATCTCTCCATCAAATATTAGGAGTTTCTTGGGTTTCACTGGCTATTATAGACGGTTTATTAAGGTATTTTCTTCTATTTCATCTCCTATGTCTAGATTGACTCAGAAGAATGCCAAGTTTCAGTGATCAAATCCTTGGGAGAAGAGTTTTTAGGAGTTGAAGACTCGACTTACCTCAGCTCCAGTCTTAGCTCTCCTAGATTGTTCAGATAGGTTCGTAGTGTGTTATGATGCATCCAGAGTGGGTCTAGGTTGTGTACTCATGCAGTATGGTAAAGTCATAGCCTATGCCTCCAGACAGCTTAAACCCTATGAGAGGAATTATCCTACTCAAGATCTTGAGTTAGCAACCGTAGTCTTTGCATTGAAGATTTGAAGGCATTATCTCTTCGAAGTTCATGTAGATGTCTTCACAGATCATAAGAGTCTTCAGTATGTCTTTTCTTAGAAAGATCTCAATCTTTATCAGAGAAGATGGTTAGAGCTCTTAAAATATTATGACATGAGTGTCCTTTATTATCCAGGCAAGGCCAATGTAGTGGCCAATGCTCTCAGTAGACTATCCATGGGTAGTGTTTCTCATGTTGAGGATAGTAAGAAGAAGTTAGCTCAGGAAGTCCATCAGCTTACTAGACTAGGCAATCGCTTAGTTGATACAGATGAGGGTGATATATGTGTTCAGAGTAGTTCAGAATCATCTCTAGTTTTCGAGGTAAAACAAAAGCAAGATAGAGATCCCAGCATTTTCAAGTTGAAAGAGTTAATTTAGGATCAGAAAGTAGAGGTTTTCTCCCAAAGGAGAGATAGTGCTTTGCATTTTCAGGGTCGTTTCTGTGTTCTAGGTATAGATGACTTAAGGGGGAAAATTCTTGCAAAAGCGCATGGTGCATGCTACTCTATTCATCTAGGGGCCACAAAGATGTACCATGACTTACGGGAAATCTATTGGTGGAGTGGGATGAAGAGAAACATTGGAAAGTTTGTGGATAAGTGTGCTATATATCAGTAGGTTAAGATAGAGCATCAGAAGCCTAGTAAGTCCATGCAGGAGTTCAGTATTCCTACTTGGAAGTGGGAAGTTGTGGACATAGACTTCGTAATGAGTTTGCCTCGAACTCATTATCAACATGATTCAGTCTGGGTCATTGTAAATATAATGACCAAATCAGCTTGTTTTCTTCCAGTTCATACCTCTTATTCAGCCGAGAATTACACCAAACTCTACATCAAGGAGTTGGTTAGATGGCATGGTGTTCCATTGTCCATTATCTCAAACAGAAGTACCCATTTCACCTCTTATTTCTGGAAAACATTCTAAAAGGGTCTTGGTACCCAAGTTTATCTCAGTATATCCTTTCATCCTCAGATAGATGGTCAAGCAGAAAGGACTATTTATACATTAGAAGATATTCTAAGGGTATATGGAATTGATTACAAGGGAAGTTGGGATGACCACTTACCGTAGATTGAGTTTGCATAAAACAACTATCATTCCAGTATTTAGATGGCTTCATTCGAATCTCTCTATGGTAGGATATGTAGATCTCCAATTGGTTGGTTCAAAGTTTGTGAGGACTCAGTTATAGGTCCTGAATTGGTATTCGACATCTTAAAAAAAGTCTCGTTGATTAGAGGAAGACTCTGGGCTGTTCATAGTCGACAGAAGTCTTATGCAGATGTTCGTACAAAAGATCTCAAGTTCGATATTAGTGACTATTTCTATCTAAAGATATCTCCCATAAAGGGAGTGAAGTGGGTCAACAAGAATGGGAAAATCAGTCCTCGATATGTCGGTCCCTTTAAGATTATCAATCAATTCGGCAAGGTAGCTTATGAGCTCAAATGGCCTTCAGATCTAGCCTCAGTTTATTCAGTCTTTCATGTTTCTTTGCTCAAGAAGTTCATAGGTAACCCATCAGTTGTAGTCCCTATTCAGAGCATTGATGTTCAGAACACTCTCTCTTGTGAAGAGATTTTAGTCAAAATATTGGACTATTAGACTCGTATATTGAGGAACAAAGAAGTCCATCTAGTTAAGGTTCTTTGGAGAAATTAGTTCGTTGAGAGAACTACTTGGGAAGAAGAGGCAGACATGCATACCAAGTATGCTCACCTCTTCTTCGCTAACTCAGATCAAGCTCAAGGTAATAGTTCTACTTAAGCTTACTCAATTTCATGTTCGGTGTTCATCATAAACTTGGTATGCAGTTTCATGCTCATGTTCCCATTAGAAACTTGGTGTCAAGTATCATTACATATTCAGTCATGCACGTATGTATCAGTTCAGTTATGTAATTATGCATCAGACATGCATTCTCATTGTGAGAAACTTAGTTCTTCAGAACACTCAGTCATGCATTCATGAATCAGTTATAGATACATCAGATATGCATGTTCAGTATTATATGTTTAGCTTATCAGTTATGTCAGTTATGAGATCATGTTCCATTTATTCATTTTCAGCATGTATGTCAGTTGTCTTTTCTCCCCTCTCAGTCAGTCTCATTGGAGGACGAATTTTTTGAAGGAGGAGATATTGTAATACCCCGTACTTTTTCTAGCCAATTTTATCTCAAGAATGTCTAGTATTATCTTCTAAATTGAATGATGGTAATTCCATAATGAATTTTCAATATTTTCACCTTTTTCCATGAGGTAAATTAAATAATCTTTCCATCGATATAGGATTCGCACAAATCTGATAACCGGGTCAGAAGTTACCATTTTTCAAGTTCCCATCGTAAAACAGTGCCATATTAGTCAGTGGAGCACTGCGCCACAAGAGGAAATGGCATTTGGAAAATTCCAGTAAGGGTCCGCAATTATGGCGCGTTGCACCAGGACCCAAATTTAGAATTGTCCTTTTCTAGTGTCTTAGTGTGATTCCCTCTGCGTCGCGCCAAATTTCAAGGTCGCAAAAAAAGGGGCAATGCAATGGCTCCGCATCGCGCCATCCCTCAGTTTTCCAATTGTCAAATTCTAGTGACACGGCGCGATGGCACTATGTCATGCTAGGGGTTTAATTCGGGAAATTTTACTGAAATTACAAGACGCGTCCAGGGTTAAAAGGGTCAATTTTCCACCCCTATTTAAGCTATTTAACACATGATTCATCCATTTTTCACCCAAAATACACTCTCTTCTCTTAAAAACCTCTCAAAAACAACCTAGGGCTTTTGATAAAAGGTTCAGAATCAAGAATTTCCTCTGTCAATCTTCACGAAATCACAAACTAAGGTATGCATAGTGTTCATTCATGGAATTCTTTCATCTATAAAGCCCAAGAATCTCTTTTCTAAGTTTAAGTTTATGCATTTATTTATGAATTTCATGTTAGGTTTGTTTTGTTTAAGTTGAGAATGATCAATTGAGTTCAAATCCATATTGTGTGATCAATTTTATGTGGAATTGATGTGTATGGATGTATATTTATATGAACCTATGAAAAAATACTAGATGATGAAATTAGAGATGAATCATGATGATTAATTATTGTATAATGTTGTCTACATGTGCTATGCCTACCATGTGTTAGATTAAATTCCTAGATGAAGGAATAATGCCCAACTAGTATGATATCATGAAAACCCGTGTATGTACAAGTTATGCCAACCACATGTTTTGATGGAATGATTCTATAAATGTATTATGGATTATGATGTTAGTGATATGTTCAAGTAATTTATGCTTGGTTGGTTTTCCTTCCATCGAGTCCTGGGGGTACTTGTACCCAAAATATTAGCTGTATGCCTAGAGCCATGTCATGTTTCCATGATACTCTCAGTCAAGCTGTGAATCTTTAAACTTAAGACAGTCTTATTACTCATGAACTTTCCATGATCTCATGAACTCATTCAGTTGTCAAATATCAGTAATATTCCATCATTCAATAGAATTCAGTAACTCAGGCCATGTTCAGTTCAGTAAATTATGTTCAGTATCTATTCAGTTGGGAGTAGAAATTAGCACCGAGTGAATCCAAGGATGGGAACTCACCTATTCTATGAGAGTGTGATTCTTAGAAGTAATCCTTGTGTTCCAGAACTATGTATCCAACATAGGTTGAGACATCATAGCCTGCTATATGAGGGTAGATGAGGTGGCTTAGCCTGCTATATGAGGGTTCCTACCATTCTCAATAGAGTTACCTGTTATATTAGGGTCACTCACATATTGTCCTTACCAGTGGTGCGGTATTGACACCCTTCCAATCTGGGCATAGATTGGACCCCAATTAAGCTATAATGCATCATTTGGGGCATGTCATTTAAATGACTACCTCCCACAGTCTCAGTATTAGTCTCAGTAAAAGAACTTAGATAGTTCTTCAGAAATCAGGACTATCAGATACAGTCAACTTAGATACAGTACAGAACTCAGCTAGTTCCATCAATTTTAGGACTATCAGATATAATCACTTATGTTACCAGTTATCAGAATTCAGTCATTATTTATGTTAGTCATTATCCTACTTATGATATCACGATTTTCAGATATTGTTACTATGTATGCATGCATGTTTTCTCACGTTTATATTAGTCTATTAGCCAGTATTGTTCATGCATATGAACCCCATGCATTCAGCCTACCTCACATGTATACCAGTACATTCAAAGTACTAACACATTTGCATTATGGTTTCTTATACCATAGGTTTTGAGACACGAGCTCTAGATCAGCAGTAGATTCCAGTTTCAGCAGTCAGAGTTAGAAGTGAGCCCTTATCATTTGAGGACATAATTATTCCCTATTATCTTATTAATCAGTTTATTAGTAGGAGTTAGTTTGGGACATGTCCCATAAGCTACTTAATCTGACAGTTCAGTCAGTTAGAGGCATTCTAGACTATCATATTTCAGACTTTAGTATTTTCAGTTTATTTTTGGGTATTCTATTACTCCACACAGATGTTGTATCATTCATATTATGTTCAGTATTGAACCTTATAGCCTTTAGTCCATGTTTCTGCATTATTATGTCATATTATGTAGTGTACAGGTATAGATATCAGTCATGGGTTAGCTTGTGGTCCTTCGAGATCATGAGCACCATGTAGCATTTTGGGTACCAGATCCAGGGCGTTACATATATAGACCCTACAAGTAAGGAGCTCACTCTATCATGATCTTAGGGGATGCTAACGCGCTATCGTGATTGCCACACCATTTTCCACGATCGCGGTGTCCCCCCTGTGTACCAGATGACAACAAAGTCAAAAAATTATCTTAGACCCTTGAAACTCATTCGGAACCTAAAGAACATGATCCTATAGGTAAATTTGAGTATAAAAAACATTTCAAATCCATTTGAATCATCAAAACTTTCATCTGAGGTCATTTTGGTAAAAAGTAGGGCCCACACCTATAGTTTCATTGTTCATAAAAGGTGCTCAATAGCCCAAATTAAGTTCAGAAGACTTAGGACCTAAAACAAAGGTCCCCCTAGCCTAAAATCAATGTTCCAAATGTGATGAAAAAGTTGGATTTTCCATATGAGGTCATTTAGACAAAATCTGAGTCCCACACCCATATTTTGATTTTTTTTAATCTTTTTGACCAATAGGTTTAAATGAGCTCGGGTGCATTGGAACCCAAACCTAAGGTCTACCTAGTCTAATATCAATATTCTAGATCTGCTGGCATAGTCAAAACTTGCATTCGAGATTGTTTCATTAAAGTTTTAACTCATTAGACATTTGAAACCAGTGAAGACTTTAAAATAGGGAATTGGCCCTAAAAACCAAACAAACTGCCCGACAATTAAACCATCATTCCTACAAAGTCATAAATAACTTTGGGAAGCCATGGAGAAACTTAAAAAAATAAAGGTAAGTAGAAATATGAAAAATAACCGAAAGGGTCATTATTATTTGGGCACAAGGAAAAAAGGTTATCCTTGTTCAACCCCCACTTACGTGGAATTTGGGAATTTCTTGAGGAAAACTTGAGTTGAGACCATGGAAACTTGAATTGTTATAAAATGTTCTCCTTTTGTGTTCTTGATGATTTTAGGAGAAGCAAGATCGCTTTAATATGAGTTAAAAGGGTAGGTTTTACGTTTAATACCTTTAGGAAGTCATTTAATAAGTAAAATACCAAAAAGGCTTCAAACCAAAATAAAAGAAAATAAATTATGTGTTTTGTAGCCTTGGTGTGCAACGCCCATATCGTTCCACTCCAAGGGCATGACACACCCTTATCACGATATGCCAAGAGCATATCACACTCTTATTCTAGACCCTTACTAGTTCAGGGTCCTAACATGACCCTAAACACATTCCAAAAATTCCAAAGTACTTTCAATTGGTCTCATTTTCATTCCTTATCATAATTCAACTTAAAAATCATCACAAAAAACAAAGGAGATACCAAAATAAAATTGTTAAAATTTTTTAGGGTCTAATAGGATATTACTATTATTGTTCGATTGGTCACTTTAAGAGGGAGTGTCCTATGAGGTAGGTGAATAACCAAGTATATAAATAGACTCAGTCTATAATCCTAGTGGATTTGGAAGAGGGACATGGTGTTAGAGGTCACCCATATAGAGTACAAGGGAATCAGACAAACAAACAGAGTGGTCTAGGAAATGGTGGATCTATGGGAGAAGTGCAACCCAGAAGGAAATAGCTCAGATTAACGACCGAGCTCACTTTTATGTATTTCTGGAATAGATTAATGTCGAGTTTTCTAACAAAGTGTTCACTGGTACTATTTTTTTTTATGATTGGATGGTTTCTATTTTATTTGATTTGAGAAGTACTTATTCCTATGTATCTGTCCAGTTTGTGATGGCTTTGAATCTAGTTGGTGATGTACTTGATTATCTTATTTATGTGTCTACTTTGATGGGTGTGCCTATGATAGTAACCCATGTTTATTTTTCTTGTATTTTTCTTATATTATATTATTAGTGCGTTGTAGACTTAGTTAGACTTAGTTATTTTAGATATGTTAGATTTTGATGTAACTCTGGCTATCACCTAGTTATCTCTATATTATGTTATTTTAAATCGTAATGCTAAAACAACTAATCTATCTATGCCTAGGATAAAGGAACTAGAGTGGGAGAGAGTGTATAAGGCAAAACCAATAAGGATTTTATCATATGTCAGGGCTAGAAGGCTAGTGGGGAAGGGGTGTTCTACATTTTTAGCTCATATTCAAGATGTAGACATGGGGTCCCCATCTATAGAGTCACTTTCAGTAATCTCTAAATTTTTGGATATGTTTCCTTAAGACCTATTAGGTATGCCTCCATATGGGGATATTGATTTCTGCATTAACTAATAGTTGTGTACTATTGCCCTATTTCTATTCCACCTTATTGAATGAATCCAGTGAAGTTGAGGGGGCTAAAAACTAAATATGATGAGCTACTTGACAAAGGTTTTATTTGTCTAAGTGCTTCACCATGGGGTGCACCAATCTTGTTTGTTAAGAAGAAGGATGATAGCTTGAGTATGTACATTAATTCAGGCAGCTGAATAAGGTTACCGCTAGAAAAGATTTCCCTTACGTTACATAAATAACTTATTTGATTAGTTATAGGTGTATCAGTTCTCTCAAAAATTGATTTGAAGTTGGGTAATCATTAGTTGAAAATTAGATTGAAGGACATATCAATGACATTTTTATAGCCCAGTATGGCCACTATGAGTTTTTGATGATGTCTTTTAGGTTAACTAATGCACATGCAACCTTAAAGAGATTAACGAATGGGATCTTTATATGGTTCTTGTATTATTTTATTATTATGTTTATTAATGATATTTTTATGTACTCCAAGAGCAACAAAGAGCATGCATGCTATCTTCACATAGTTTTGGAGACTAAAAGAAAGAAGCTATAATTTTTTATATTTTTGATGTGTGAATCTGGTTGTATTTAGGTGCCTTCTTGGAACATGTGGTTTACGAAAAAGGGGCAATGGTGGATCCCAAAAATATTGAGGAAGTAAAGATTTTAAATCGACTTATTTCAGTGACCGAGGTAAAAGTTTTGTGGGTCTTGCTAGTTATTACCATAGATTTGTCAAAAAATTTGCATCCATTGTAATGCACTTGACATGGTTTAACTCAAAAGGAAGTGCCATTTGTTTGGTAAACCAATGTGAATAGAACTTCCAATATCTCAAAATATTATTGACTACAACACCTATACTTTCACTGTCAATTAAAGGTAAGGACTTTATAATGTTTTTGTTATTCCTCACTTTTAGGTTTGGCTGTTGTGTTGATGTAAGATAGGAATGTCATTTCTTATGCTTTAAGGTAGTTGAAGCTCATGAAAGAAACTAACTAACCTATGACTTGGAGGATGCAATGATGGTGCTTGCATTAAGGATTTGAAGATATTATCTTTATAGTGTCAAGTGTGAGGTCTTCACAGATCATCATATCTTGCAGAACATGTTTACTTAAAGAGATTTGAACCTAAGGTAGCGTACATGGATGGAATTGTTAAAGGATTAACATATGAGTATTCAATATCATTCGGGTAAGGACAATGTGTTGGTAGACTTATTAAGCTAAAAGAATATAAGTATGGATAGCTTATTATATTTTAGGATATCTAAGAAAATATTAGCTATAGATTTTCAAAATCTAGCATCTCTGAGCATTCAATTTGTGGTCTCAAACAGGCGGGGTGTGTTGGCTAGTGTATAGGTAAAGTCAATATTCATGGAGTAGATTAAGGCCAAGAAATTCAAGGATAATAAGTTTAATGCACTCCAGAATAAAGTGGTGATCAGAGATGTGTTGGACGCCACTCTTGAGTTGGGAGATGTTAAGCCATTGGGAATGGATTCGGTAAAGAAGGCTTATAGAAAGTAAAATTCATTGAAGGCATGTTGTAGGCTACTCAAAGTAGGAAAATGGAGTATGTGAATCATAAGGTGAGGTACATTTACTTTAAGTTGCCGAGCATGTTTTTCTTAAGGTGTCTCCCATAAAGGACTCATGAAATTCGATAAGAGAGGGAAGCTCAACACTCATTATATAGGTCCCTTTGAGGTTCTTGGGAAAGTGGGTCTAGTTGAATATTGATTAGTTCTACTGCCAGAGTTGTCAAGAATTCATTCGGTATTTCATATTTCAATGCAAAAAAAGTATTATAGGGATGGAGACTACATCATTATGTGGGATTCAGTGCTATAAAAAATAGATTTAACTTACGAGAAAGAACCATAGTGATTATATATTAGGATGATCAGAAATTGAGGATGAAGGATATTAATTCATTGAAGGTGCAATAGAAGCAATAGCCAATTGAGGCAGCCACTTAGGAAACCAAAAGGGACATATGAGATAAGTACCCTCAATTGTTTGAGGATGCAAGTACTATTCTTCTTCCTTGTTTAGCCTATATTTTTCATTTAATTATTTGGGGACGAACAATGGGTTAATTGGTATATACTATAATGACCTACTATGTCATTATTTATGAGTCCTATGTTTACAATCTCATGTCCAAATTCTTCCTGGTTTGAAAGTTAAAATTTTTAGGCTAGGCTAGTTTCAATCGATTTTGTAGCGAGGTGTGTCCTAGGGAATTTTGGGGATGATTTGGACTAGTTTAGTAGTACTTGTGCTTATTTCTAGTTACCGAATACAATAAAGAATTTTTATAAATTATGGATTCAAATTTGGGTAAGTAAAATTCCAGAAAGTGGTCTTACCATAAAGGACACTGTTCGGAATGTCCTACCCTTAATATGTGTTAAAAAAGTGAGATTTTTGGGTGAATACAACTATTTTGTCCCCTTGATACTGCTATTCCGGTTGGCACACTGCTATAACGGTAATCACCATAGCAAAGGGATTCTTTCTACAATAACAGTTAAAGGCGGTCGGTACTGTAGTAGCACTGCTATTGCGGTCAGGTACCACTATAGTAGTGAAAACCATAGATATATTAAAATATTTCCCCAAAATAGTTTATTTTTCTACAACTCATTCTAGGGCATAGGTAGGGAAAAATGCACCAGAATTTATTTGTTTGGCTTTGTTAAGGTAAAGAATTCATCCCCGTTTACTCGTATCTAATTATTAAGTCTTAGAATGGTTAATTCACAGAGTTTGGGGAGGGTTTTAGGGTGGATTTTGGTTAATTGTTGGTGCAAGTAGAAATTAAGGAATAAGTTAATGGGTTTTGGTTATTAGCTTTTAATTTACCCTTATATTCTATTAATTCACATATTTAACCATGAAATTGATAGTTTTAGGTGAATTACAATAGAAAAGCCAGAGAATGAGAAGGGAGTGATCATAAATTTGACCTTAGGAGTTGGGTATGAGTTATAAATCCCAAAATATAGGGTAATTTCTATAATTATGTATTTATACGCATGTCTAGACCATGAGCAACCAAAAGTTGCATGGAAGCATTTAGGTTATGGTATTTTAGTTTAATCTAATTTGTGCTATATGTACATGTTAACTACCTTGTAGTATGGTGTGTTAATGCATGTTTTTTGCTGTGGTCCTTGCAATTGATTTACAATTGTTATATGATTTTGACCTACCTTTCTTGCTAAATGTGGAATGTTCAGTATTTAGAATGTTCTCACAGGCTTTTGGTGGAACATGGTTGGCAGGCACTTGTGTTTGGGGTTTGGTCCATGGATGGTAATTCTCCCTATAGGTCATGTCTAGAAGGTGGTTATATATCTCTTAGCGTGTATGCATAAGGGTTAGGTGAGTTTGACAGTTCCATAAGTGAATTGGGGAAATATATTTTTTTATACTTAATAAATTGTCCTTACTTGTTTTTGGCTTGGCTTAACAAAACTTTACTAGATGATAATATGTTGACTTGCTTCTTTGATTTCTAAGTGTTCAATGTTTCTTTTTATGCTAAGTTTATGTTTGTTAAGCTTGGATTATCTTATTGCACTATAAATTAGTTATATGTTCATATTCTCATCTTAGGTTGACTAATTGACCCTACTAGTACATTATTGTTCTTGTGTGTTGATACTACAGAGTGCATCACATATTCCAGTGACTCCTACGAGACCCCACTTGTGATTTTAGCGGTTGCCTCCAGATTTCAAGATGAGCAACATATCCGGGCTACCATGGAATCTTTCCTTATTAGTGTAGTCTTCAAGTTATAGACTTATGTTTTATTTTAGTTATGAGATACATCCCTTTTGTCACAAACCAAACTAGGGCCTGACCATGACAATTATCCCAAGTCCACCGAGGTCTAGAGACTAGCCCCTGAGTCTATTACAATATAACTAAGAACACCGAGCAGCGGATGAATACCAATATGAATAACGATATGAAAGATGAACTAAAAAGTGTATATAAAATCAATATCCGAACCAGCCATAATACCCATGTCCACAGTATCTTCAAACCCTCTAATGAAAACCGGATACCAATAAAGTGTTGGGAAAAGCCCTTGACAACAACCAAAACTAGACCAAAGAAAAGTATATGACATAAGGAAACCAAATCATGAAATGGGGTCTTCCAAAGTATGGAAGCTCACTTCTTCATTCTAACTTACGAGTTGTCCCATGATCACCTAGTCACTGTGTAGGAGGAGCAGAAGTATAGACCAGTTTTGCATTATGTGGGGATACAATGTCTGAAGACGGTTAAGGGTTGGAGCGCTAGCATGTAACTTGGGGATAAGGATAAAATAATTGAATGATTCATAATATAGAAACCATTTAAACCAATGCACAACATTGTATGCAATACATATATATATATATACCACATGCCTGGAAAGAGAACAGGGTTTAGCATGAACTTTAAAAATTTAACCTGGGATGTATAGATTTGTCCTCCTAAAGGCACCCACAGGCTATATGGATTCAGCTTCCCCTGATAAAAGGGCCCTGGTGCGTGTTAGCCGCATGAACCAGAGGTATCAAGGAGGACCAGGGAATTCCCTGAGCCTATGTCAATCCAAGATACAATATATGTATATCAATAGTGTGAACCATGCACACATGTCATTAAGACCAAACCACATATCGGCAAACATGAGTTTCTAGTACAAGTCATCCAAGACCAACACCTTTACGACTTTTCTACACAACCCTCATTAAGCTCAAATTAAAATAAGTTTCACATAACCTATTTATCAATCAAAAAACAAACCGTTAAGGCACACACATGGGTATCATTATACCCTTACACTGGAAAGCTTATCTTTATGACATAACAATAATGTTTAACTTGGGGAAATAACTCGACCCCCTTCTTATTCATTGAATTAAAACATAGCCAACAACGTCTTTAAAATCCATTTTCATTGAATAACATCTTTAGACCATGCAAATACACAGGTGGGTGAGTCAAAACAAGTGACAAAATCATATTCATTAACAATTTCACAAACAGGTTGAGGGCACATAATTTCCAAAGCATATACCAAGGCAAAATCATCAAATTGGGGATTAACCCTTACCCCTCTATTAAATCATCATTCCAATGCATCCCACTATGTTTATAAACATTAATAAAGCATGAATTTTCTAAATCAAACCATGGACAACATTAAAACTAAACACATGCACAACCCTCAACCCATAGTTCAAAACCCATTATTAAAACCATAAATAATATCTAATTTCATACCATTAACATAATATAAGTTCAAGGGAAATAGATAAATGCCTTAATTACCAAAAAATTTAATAAGACAACACCCTTGGGACACTAGATGGACACCTCCTTGAACCCTAGCCTTGAATTAAAAAGGGGGATTTGAGAGAGGATTTTTTTCTGAGTGAAATAATCATTGTTCTGTCATCAAAGCTGATGGAAATAGGTTAATATTGTGTTTAGGGGTCATTTATAAGTGAAAGGACTTTAATACCCCTCCTCCCAAGTCAACTAAACCTAAAATTACTGAATTTAAAGCATCAGTACATCGCGGAGGGTAATCTCCTTGATAAGCCCTGCGTCGTGCTGCCATCGTGGACCCTCTTTGGTTCCTAAAAAAATGCCCATATCTTTTCCCTCGAGTATCAGAGTAAGGCAAAATCGGATGCATTGGAAAGAGTACACATTTATATATAATTTGGTGGGTTTTGAGCCTTAAAATTCTACATATTTAAAAGTTAAACATGTTTAAATTTGTTAGAACAACTCTCCCTAACATGGGTAAGATGCTGGTTTATGCCGATTAGAAAAATCTCCTATAAGAAAGAGTAAAAGTAAGGATTTTAGAAACTAGGTATTATGGCTCACTAAGCTTATTCATATGCTTCGTTATCTATGTTTTATGATCTTGCAGCCTTTAGTTTTACTCAAGTCCAAGATGAGTTATTTACACTTAGCATGTAGCATTTGAAAGTGTATACATATATTCAGTTCTTGTTTACTTATGTGTTCACCCCCACATACTCTGTACATTCCCGAAGTATTGACCTACATATATGTTTATGTGCTACATTGTCTTATAATGTAGGTTCTGGTGATCCTTTCTAATAGCACAATTGGCTACGGGCATTATTACCTATATACCAACTTTTGGTGAGTCCTATAGTCTGAGGACCCAACTTATCATACTCTTGTTCATTGATGAAAGTGTTTTAGTTACTTGAATTCTGTTTATGTTTGGGTCAGCTAGGGTTTGTCCCAGTGGCTCTCCAGTTAGCAGTAGATGCTTGTCAGACTGTGTATGTTCTAGGTTCAAAGAGTTTGTTTAGTTTTTTCCAAAGATAAAGATTTACATTAAGATATGAAATTGCTTACCTTCAGTTTCTATACGTGCTAGTTCACTTTTCATGTATGTTCTAAGTTGATTAGATATCATAGGTTAGCTTAGGGATATTTTTAGTCCTAAGAACTATGTGACGTCCAGGGAGTGCTTCCAGGGCATTACAAACTATTCTTGTCACGACCCAAGCTGGAGCCCTTACCGCGAAGGGCATCCCAAACCATCAAGGCCTGAGCGATCACTGCAATGCCCAACCCACTAATGATATTTTTTCTTTAGGACTAGGCTCGAATGACTTTAAAATGAATCACTAGGGAATAATGCTTTCTTACTTGTATACCTAGGATCTCTCTTGTGATTTCCTAGACTCGGGACTGAGGTTTTCCCCGACTTACCAGGATTTTCCTAAAATCAGTTTGAACTGTAGCCCACATCGATAGGGCTGACGTAGGAGTGGCTCTGATACCATTCTTATTATGACCCAAGCTGGGGCCCTGGCAGCTATGGGCATCCCAAACTATCAAGGCCCGAGAGACCCCAATAAATACCCAAACCACTTGTGATATTGTCCGCTATGGTCCCAGGCCCGTACGGCTAACTCTTCAGTAAGGTGTAAGGTTTTCTTACTTATATACCCAACATCCCTCATATGTTTTCCGATATAGGACTCTTTATCCTAAGTTGGGGTGTAACAGTAAAATGTCCCCTTAAATAGAAATAGGAGGAATTTCCTAGAGTAAGAGTAGATTTGTCATGACCCATCCCTAAAACTTACCACCATGAGAAAATTTAAGATTTGCATCATCTCTCCCTTAGGTCAAAGGTCTCCCCTTACTAAATCTATACGTATAACACTCCGCACAATATGGAGGTGGGGGTATCACTATGCATAAGAACACAAAATCCTCTCAATAACTTTAATATAAACACACTAAATTCTATCTAGGACATCCCCATAGGGGATACTAATCATAACTTTCTCCAACCCCCAAAGTTATCACCTTATGACTAACATTATCATAGGCATACACATCCATGCTTCTAAGCACTTAACACTCCATCTTCAAATCCTTAGAATACTAGAATTACACCTCTAATATCATAACCTCATAACTTAACAATTTTTTTAAAGGTATACTAAGAGTTTACATAGTCTATCTACTTCTCCCTCAATTCAGCTTTACATAACACCACATAACAACTCCCTGGACTTCTTCATACTAAGAATTTTAAGAACATAAGCTAGGCATACATGAAACTCATAACTCAAGACCGAACACACTTATTCTTATAACCAAAAGATCTTATCCATCTATTGATTTAGCCTCTATTTATAGTTCAACTTTAGACCTCATGCATATATCACAATTACACACTCCAATATCTCATAAGTCATCAACCTAAGCTCTTTCACACATTATATCAAACCTACTAATCCACTCCCACAAATATTGGATCACCATTCTTGATCTAACACTCTTATCACCACAATCAACATCTAAAGTTCAAACTTAATATCTAACAACAATCATGGATCACCAATAAAGTATTCGCATAATATACTAGGCCACCAAATAGGTAAATCAACCTAAATTCTTTATTTATTTTAAATATGGCGCACAAACACATTCTTTCTCACCACATTACTACAACACTTTAATATTCCTTACACTTTTTTTCACATACCAAACCAACTTACAACTACTAGATAACAATCAAGGGACCCTTAATATATATAACCAACAAATAAGGATAGTCTATCTTGATATTATAACTTAACCCCTTATGGACTATAGAACATTCATATATCTAGTCCCAAGCACCTTCAAAATTCTATAAACACCACAGAGTCCCCTTTTTCTATGATCTCCCCAAGTGAATGCTATATTCATAAATTATTAGCCGACCAACAACTCCTTCAGTCAGTAAACTCGGGGATGAAAGCTCTAGCTAATCTTGCTTCCATTCACAACCTATGATTTGTTTCACTACTACCATATCTAGTCCTCATGAGCTATTTTTTTATTTTAACTAAAGATGAAAATAATGCAACTAACCAATCTCTTTTACCAATTACCATAAGAGCATATTACTTAGCTAACACCATAAGAGTATACCAACTCCAACACCTCACATAAAGGTCATATAATTACAACTATCTCTTTTCATTACAAGTTACCCTCACTCCGACTTCTAAACATGTGACTTTATATCACTAACCTTGAGATTACCTTACTACTCGTAGGTCATAAGACCCTATTTATAATACCTCTTAAAATTGAAAGACCTTTCCAACATCAAATACATATCCTTCCCTTAAACGAGATATTTGCAACAAAGTTTCTTGAAAAGGATAATTTACACATCTTACCTCGAGATGAAAAGCACGATTCATGAAGTTTGAGATGCATGCTTGAATTAATACACCTTGATGCACTAATGGAATCCTCTCAAGTTCCTCTGCCATCCTATGACTTTTGATAACTCATTCAGAAAAGACCACACTTTAAGGAAGTTAAGACTTTATACTAGTATCATCTCAATAAGGAGACACAGCCCATAAATTATAGCAAGGAAGGAAGTTGGATAACTTTCATATAGACAACATAATTGCACGATCTAGAGTATGAAAGAATGAGAAACATCTCCTAAATTCCTTATAGCCTCCTGATATAAGTATGGTACACAATACACCAACAAGCAAGACTCTACTAAACACAAATTTATGAACACCCTATGGCACCAAAACCTAGGCTCTAATACCATCTTTTTTACAACCTGAACCAGGGCCTGGCCATGACGGGCATCCCAAGTCCACAGAGGACCAGAGAACGCCCTTAGGGCCTATTCCAATATAACTAAGAACACCTAGTAGTGGATGAATACCAATATAAAATAAGATATGAAAGATGAACTCAAAATTCTATATAAAATCAATATCCAAACCAACCATAATACCTATGTACATAGTATCCAAAAAGGCTCTAATAAAAATTGAATACCAATAACGTGTCGGGACATACCCTTGATAATAGCCAAAACTAGACTAAAGAAAAGTATATGGCATAAGGAAACCAAATCATGATATGGGGTATACCAAAATATGGAAACGTAGCACTTTATTTTGACTCACGAGTTATCCCACGATCACCCAGTCATTATGTAAGAGGAATAAAGGTATGACCAATTCCTGCATCACATTGGGATACAACGTCTGAAGACGGTTAGTGGTTGGAGTGCTAGTATGTAACTCAGGGATAAGGATAAAATAATTCCACGATCCATGATATAGAAAACATTAAAAACTGTGCATAATATCATATGCAATACATGTATATGTACCATATGTCAGGAAAAGGAATAGGGTTTAGCATAAACTTTAAAAATTTAACCTGGGATGTGTAAATTTGCCTTCCTAAAGGAACCCACAGGCCCTATGGTTCAGCTCCCCCTGTTGAACAGGCCTTGGTGCATGTTAGACACATGAACCAGAGGTATCAAGGAAGAACAGGGAATGACCCAACCCTACGTCAATCAAAGATACAATATATGTATATCAAAAGTGTGAACCATGCACATAGGTCATCAAGACCAAACCTCATGTCAGCAAATATGAGTTTCAAGTACAAGTCATCCAAGACACATACCTTCAAGGCTTTACTATATAACCCCCATTAAGACTAAATTAAAACAAGTTTCAGATAACCCATTTAATAATCAATGAACTAACCATTAAGGCACATACATGGGTATCGTCATACCCTTACATGTGTAAGCTTATCTCTATGCCATAACAATCATGTTTAACTTGGGAGAATGCCTCGACCCCCTTTTAGTTCATTAAATAAAGAATAGGGAAATATCTCGACCCCCTTCTTGTTCATTAAATCAAAACATAGCCAACAAGGTCTTTAAAATCCATGTTCATTGTTTAACCTCTTTAAGACATGAAAATACATAGGTGGGTGAGTCAAAAAAAGTGACAAAATCATATTCATTAACAATTTCACAAACAGGTTGAGGGTACATAATTTCCAAACCATATATAAAGGAAAAATCATCAATTGGGATTGACCCTGGCCCCTCCATTAAATCATCATTCCCATGCATCCCACAATGTTTATAAACAATAATAAAGCATGAATTTTGTATAACAAACCATGGAAAATATTTAAACCAAACACATGCAAAACCCTTAACCCATAGTTCAAAACCCCTTATTTAAACCATAAATAATAATCAAATTCATGCCATTGACATAATATAAGTTCAAGGGAAGAGATATATGCCGTAATAACCAAAAAGAAATGAAAAAGACAGCATCCTTAGAAAACTAGATGGCCACCTCCTTGAACCCTAGCCTTGATTTGAAAAGGGGGATTTTAGAGAGGATTTGTTTTGTGAGTGAAACAATCATTGTTATGTCATGAAAATTGATGAAAATAGGTTAATATTGTGTTTAAGGGTCATTTATAAGTGAAAGGACTTAAGTACACCTCCTCCTACGTCAACAAAACCTAAAATTACCGAATTTCAAGTACAAGTGCATCACGGAGGGTAATCTCTGCGATAAACCCCATGCCGCGTTGCCATCGTGGACACTCACTAGTTTCTCACAAAAATGCTCATAACTTTTTGCTTGGGTATCAGATTAAGGCAAAATTGAATACATTGAAAAGAGGACACATTTATATATCATTTGTTTTGTCTTAAACCTTAAAATTCTACATATTACAGAAGTTAAACACATTTAAATTTGGCCTAGGTAGAATCAAATTCCAAAATTTGGTCGATAGCAGAAGTTTTTACTCCACTTCATTCTAAGTGTTTACTATGTACATTATTCCCCTCTAAGGCACTTTTCACACTAGTATAATAATCATGAAAATTATATTTATATAGAAATAATTGTATTCGAGTTTATACACATAGAAACAACGGTTCTAATTTTAGGCCAAAAATGCAGGGGTCATGACTGTATGAGTAACGTGGGTGCCATTCATAATGTGTTTGGGTCATGACTCATACATTCATAATTTGAACAACGAGCTTCAAATATTGACTAAAATATTACCACACCTCACATATGATCATAGAATAAAACCAAGATAAAAGAGTGGACAAGTAATATAATCAAGTGCAAAAGTCCTTAACCACAAGAACAAATCATTATTAAAACAAAGGACTATGACGAACAACTCACACTTCAAAATATAATTATGAATATGAGAACCACACCATAGGCTTTCCCATATGCTCAATTTCACCATATATAATTATGTTACATTGGAGATCACTAAGGTTATACTTTTGCTTGTAACGTGGGCATTGAGCAAGGTAGGGAATGTTAAGGTTATAGTGACTTTACCCTCTTAAAGCAATAAAGGAGACCTTAATCAAACTTATTTCCCATGTTTTACTTCTCAAAGCATCCCAAATACCAATTCCCAAATGCTTTGCTATCATCTCCCTCCAATCTTTCACCACAACTTCTTATTAACATACTAACATAATTTTTACTCTTTTCAAAGTCCTTATCAAATCATTTTCAAGCTTTCTCTTTCTTTTTTTTCTTCTTTTTACAATTCATAAGGAATATTAAGATAACTAAGAAGGAGGGTGATAATTGGCCCTCGAGTCCATGAACTTTCTATTACAAATCTCACTCAGGTTATCCACCACCCCTAACTTAGGCTTTTTGCCTAAGATTGTTTTTGTTCTCACCTAAGCTCTTTGAGAAGGGTTAGTCTCAGGAGAGGGATTTTTGATAGATAGGTTTTATAGTGTAATAAGGTTGTTCAAAGAAAGGGTTCTAAGGCTTTAATTTGGGACAAATTGGTCACTCAACTCACCATGGGGTGGATATTTGTTTTTCAAATTGGAGGTTCACTCTCAATCAAAGGCATAAGATCACTTCTCTAACATCGCATTCTCTTAGATTTTGAATTGGAGAAATTGGGCATGTCTAGGTAGACTCAATGAGAATGATCAAAGCTAAATCTCACACACATATAACACTAAATTAAATATAGGAAGCACCTTTTCTTAATTGATGTACCAGATTCATAGCACATATTGAGAAAGTTACTCGTGCAGTCAAAATAAGCTTTAGGTGTTCTTAAATGATAAGTGCCTAATAGTTAGACCAAACTGATAAAACACTTTTAAAAAGGGGAAATTTATTTTTGAAAAATACTGTAATGGGCATTGTTTTATTATTTTTATGAGTTTAGTGTGTTAAAATCTCCCTATGAGTACAATTTTAGTCAGATTATTCTATTGTTAGTACACTTTTCTCTTAAGTAATCATAACAAAATGATTTTTTTATCAGCAATTAGTCTACAAACTACTAGACTAAAGAGAAAAATAAGGAAATTAAAGTGAAACATCATATACCACATATTCAATGAAATCCAAAGGAACACACCAAAATTATTACAGTCCAGCTGAGCAAAATTCAAAAGTCATCTTAATAAATGCCACACCAAAATAAAAATAAATATCCTAAATAGTGTATCCAAGAGAGCCAAATACCAATAACCAATCATTGCAGATAAAAAAGAAACACCCCTTCCACAACTTAAAAAATATGCATTTTCCTTGATGCAATAAAAATAAATAATTATAGGAGAATGAGAGTAAGGGTCCCCTTAAATATGGATAAACCTAATATGGTGACTGGCTTACAGAAGTAGTGACTTTTTGGTCATTAGTGTCTGACTCAGCTCCAAGTGCCTCTGGGTAGATCTGGTACAAATCCTTAATCTCCATAGCAGGAAGTAAAATAAAAGTCACAATCTGGGTTATCTCATGAACGAACCTGTCTAAGGCAGTAACAAATATAGCATCCTCGATCTTATGCCTGTCAGTCAACTCCTCAACTTGAGAATCAGCCTATATACCAATTTATTCTCCTCCTCCTTCTCCACTACCTGTTCATCCTCATAAGTCATTTCTGGAGCTAGTGACTTAGATGACACTCCCCATAGATATGCCAAATCTAGAAATCAGAGCTCATCCACATGCTTTTAAAGAAAATCTAGCTCATCATGAATCTTTAACATTATCTCAAGAAGGGATACTAAGGGGTGCTCAACTTATCTAATCTTCTTCTAAAAATCTATAGGGTCTCACAAACACCCTATAACCCTTCATGCATCATCTCCAAAGACACTCTCATAGCATCAACAATCATCTAATGCATCTCAGCCTCTATTTTAGACTACCAAATTGATAACTCTAAACTTAAACATCATTTTAAGTGCAAAGAGGTTGTCATCGATATATTTACCAACTTTGGAGTTGGGGTTAAATCCACGAGGAGTTTACAATGATATGTACTATCTAAATTCAAACTAATAGTATAAAAAGCTAAAAATGGGGGATTTGAAAGGTATCACACTTAGTATTTCTTTTTGGAATTTTCTAGTATTAATTTGGGGCCACTAATAATTAGAGTCTAGGCAATTAGACATGGATCTTTGGATTATACTTTCCTAGAGGCAACATATACATGAGTGTGTGATTACTTGATGCAAATTCTAAGTGTTGGTGAAATAGTAGGCTAGGTTAGATATCCTTGAAGCTAGTTTGTCAACAAAACAACAAGGGTGTCACTCATTGACCCTTCCGATTACCTAGTGAGTGCTTCAATTAAATCCACCTAATACTTCAATTAAACATCCCAATTTCTAGGATGGTGCCTAAAGTATAGTCAACCTCACAATCACCCTTATGTCTAACATAGTGAAAAATAAGTCAAACATGCTCATAAATTGTCTACCATTGCCTTGGTCCCCACATCCCTCTTTCAAGGATGATGTGGGTTCCTAAAGT
This sequence comes from Capsicum annuum, assembly GCF_002878395.1. Classification (NCBI taxonomy): domain Eukaryota; kingdom Viridiplantae; phylum Streptophyta; class Magnoliopsida; order Solanales; family Solanaceae; genus Capsicum; species Capsicum annuum. The sequence continues at coordinate 101,514,524 of NC_061113.1, read as the reverse complement.
TCACCCAAACCCCTCTTTCAAAGATGGTTTGAGTTTTAAAGAGTTGGGAATCTTCATCCATCAAACCCATTTTGGTATTTGGGGATTTTACCCACAAATCCAAACCAAGTTAGTCAAGAAATAATAGAGTCCAACATTACAAACTAGAAAATTCCCAAACAAGTTACATCTCACACATATTTAAACCCTATTCTAGCATAATACCAAGAGAAAAACTAGCTACTCAGAAGATAGATGAGTAAAGATATTACCCAACATCTCTATTGATTTGATTTGAGAAAATCTAAGTGAATGTTACTTCAACCTATGAGATCCAACAAATCTTCAATGGCAGTTCACTAATTCTTCACTTGAAAGTGACTCCATAATATTCTTCACCCAAAATTTCTATAATATTTTCTTCTCCAACAATAGAGTCTACAAACCCTAGAACCCTCTTCAAAATTAGGGGAGATGGAACATCTACCATAATTAGGGTTTGAGTCTTATTTTGTCAAATTTGGGATCAACTACATGCATTTACATTTTTTCCCTTAGGCTAAAATTTTTTGCTTGGCTGCGATCGTATAAGCTTGGCCGTGACCGAAGCTATCGGGACCGTGCTAGACTCATGTGATCACGCCTTGTTGACCTGCTTGACTTCCATGATTATAGTCCTCAAACCACGACCGTGGTACCTGGGGCTATGTCCTTCTCCAAGTATTCAATAACACTTTCTTGCTTTCTTTTGATCATTTTCATCTTTAATCCATATCTTTATATCTCATCAACTATCTGCCTGTAAAATATAGATATTAGTGCATTCAATCACAACTATGTCTCATTTATTTATTCAAAAGTTAGTAATACGCAGGAATGTTGAGTGTAAATGAGTGGTAAAAATCACTACTCATCAATACCCCTAACTTAAAGCTTTTTCTAGTCCTCAACCAACACTACCTCTTACTATGAGACAACAATTATCTTTACCCAAACTTCATGCCTCAAAGCTCACAATGACTTTAGCTCAGTCACTACCATAAGTAGCTTGTTATGCATAGGCTAAGCATTTTTCATTACACCTCTCTACATAAAATGAAATATCTAGGGATGCACAAGACTTATAAGAGCAACCATGAAACAATAACCAACACTCTAGAAGTGACAAATATGTAATAAGGGATTTAAGTGCAAAAACTCTCTCCCTCACAAAAGAACTCTCTATGTTAACAAGTGCCATACCATAAGCTTTCCCCTATTTTCAAATTCCACTACAAAGAAAGTAAATGGTTGAAGATCTCAAAGGGTTTTTTGAGCTTGTAAGATAGGTTGGGTTAGGGTAGAATATTATTTGAGAACAATATGGCTACACCCTTCCTTGAACATTTACATCACACTATTTAATTTTCCTTTTTGACTATGGGCCACTTCTCTTTGATCTTTTCTCTTTTTATATGCATACTTTTTGTCTCTTTTGTTCACCCATTCTCTTCTATTTCTTTTTTCGTAATTTTCATGCAATTCTTTCCTTTGCTTGACTCTTTATTTTTCTATTTATTTTTTTGATGCTCGGGTACTTAGGCATTTCACTAAAAACTTCGTGGACCTAAACTTACTTCCATCAATATTCACCACCCCCAACTTAGGGTTTTAGCCTTAAGTTGTATTTTCAAGTTCAAGGAGGGTATGGTTCAAAATAGTGATAAAAGAGAAGGTTCCGTGACTTGTAATGTATGTGACAAAGAAAGGTCCAAAGGCTCAAAGTGAGTAACTAAGGATTACATTTATGCATAGGTAGGCTTTTTAGGATAAAGTGGTTTCCAAAATCACAAGGATGGCTTAAGATTATTTCTCCAACCAAATTCAATCAAAATTAGCCTTGAAAGACTAATGGGGTAAGTTCTAGATGACACAAGTAAACATGAGATGAAAGCAACTAACTCACCATACATGTCATGCATAATTCGACAAAGAGGCTCAATTTACCCCTCCAATTACAGACAAAATTAAAGTATCCATCACTATTAACACGTCAAACATTTGTGGAGTCACCAAAAGAGAAAAAGTTTTGTTATAAAGTTGCTCACGTCTATACCCTTAATTTTTGAAGTTTTTTGGACAGAGGGGGTTTCTTTCTTTGCATTAGTACCACACCTACTTTGCCAACTAAGGCCTTAGTCTCATGTTTTGGATTAAAATGGGAAACCTAACCATATGACTACTCAGACTTTGCCAATGGTGTACAATGTGACCCCAAATTTACAATTTACAATGCCATAGGTACTCAGACTTCCCTTGCATTCATGACATTTATGCTACTGATAGTCAAACTTCCCCTGCATCTATGTCTCAAAAACCAAACACAATGCCTTACCCTTAATAATTTCATCACTTAATCTATTATAGGGAAAAGCTAGTCATGGATCACCAAAATCCAAATTAAACTAAAGTAAAAAGAAAAACTAAACCTAAAAAACCATGATAATCCATAAAAAACATGGACACTATCAGAGTGCCCAAATATAGCATCTCAAGAACAAAACAAAATAGTATCCAGAATGTCATCCCAAAATAGCATAAAAAGAAATATTCAGCAATTTATCACCAAAATAATACGAATCCAAGGGAACCCCCAACTAAAAGGAATTCAGTGTCCTCACCGCATGTGCAATAAAGCAAGAGTAAGAGAAGTCTCCTTAAATATTCATCACAAGATATCCTCTCCCACTGACTCTGCATCATTACCACTGGCATCATCAGCTGACTACTCAACAGGGGCCTCATCATCACTCTTCACCTGAGGAGAAGGCAACCTATTATGGGGTTTCAAGACCTTCCAGAGGCCCTTTACCCCCTTGCACATCTTGCTAAATAATTTTCCCCTCTTCTTTTCCCTCATCTTCATATTCTCATGGGAGTCCCTTAGGTTTCTATGTGCTCTAGCTAAGGCTGTGTAGGCTCTCTATCCAACCTGGCAATAGTGGCTTGCTGCTTCTTATGCTCCTCCCGGTATATATCATAATCCGATCGAGTCATATATAAGTGGCGAGCAGTGGAGGACTCTCCTGGAACCCAAGGCAATTTATACACTAGCATTCTAACCTTCCTCATCTGACCTGAGTTCCATCAAAGGGGTTGACTGACGAAGGCTTATAATAGTATGTATCCTCCTGCATTAATTTGCTTGAGTCCACCTTTCTTTTATTGGTCTGACCTGGGGCACCCTCACCCCTAAATTTTAGTGGAAAGATACGAGGGCCTAGTGGTACCCAGGTATCTATAGAATATTCTTCTACCTACGTCCTTTTGCATAGCTCTATGATAACGAAAGGAAAGAGAAGATATGTACCTCCATAATTCCTAAAGTACCTCCATTGTGAGTAGACAATCTCGCCCATATTTAGGGTAGTACCAGATAGGAAGAAAGCCACCATCCGAGCTTGCATGCCTGTGACAATGGTCATATGAGTACAAGGCGATACTCGGCTATAGATAATATTTAGCCAAAACCTGGCCTTAACTATGACGTCATTCATCAAGATGTCTCTCTTGGTGATGGACCAAGGAACCTCTTTGTTAGGGCATAAAATGTTTACCATCCAGGTCTGTGGCTTGCATGTTTTTACATGAAACTGCTCCATGTCAGCATCTGGGAGCCCAAACACCTCGTTGATCTGCTCTATTCCAAAGTTCACTTGCTTACCTTGGATCGTCATTACAAGGTTTGTGACAGACACTATGCTGAAGTTCACGTAGAACTCATGCACCCAGTGTTCATTTGCATAGCAAGGGTCTGGGGAAAAACACATCCACTCGGTCTGAATGTGTCTAGCATGAAAACTTAGGAACTATTCCTCTAACATGTCTAAGTTGATACCCATTTTAGAGAGTACCTTAGTTCTTGGCAAGTTCGTATAGTAGAGGTTTTGGAATTGTACAACCATGAAACTTGTATTGTTAAAATCTCCCATTTATGTGGCTTAAAACCTATAAGCGATGCAATTCAGACCATCATTAGCATTATCATACCAAAAATATACTATATCAACAGATAAAATTATGTGGTTGTGTTATAGAAGGTTTTGGGTTGTGACATAGGTGTGCAGAAATTTTAGTTTCCGTAGATATCTTCCCTCAGGTAGGGAGATTAAGTATCAATGATTGCGATTGCGGTGCCTTGATTTCAATCATCGGGACCGCAATTACTTTACTTGAGACCATAGTTTGAAGACTCTGCATATTCTTCAAAGTCCCATTCATTCTATGCTGACCCCGGCCCGGGCTGGCTTCTTGGGAAGCCCGTTCGTTCCACCCTTATGTCTGATGGCCACAGGGGAGTTATCCCTTGCAAAATAAACCGTTTTAATCCCAACTTCTTGTTCCAACTATGCACATAAACATAAACAACAATGAACTTAAGCCCAGGATGCATGATTATAGCCCCAAACTCAAAGGAATTCACATTGAACTCAATAGGGCATTGAATCGAACACATGGTGTCCACATTAATTTCAACGATTTAAGGCCTAAATTTGGGTACTAAAGACTTCCGCATTAGTGTGTATACCAACTAAAATAGCTAACCACAACATTACTCATCAACAAGCATGTATTTTGTAATAAAGATGTTATTTCAGTCCTTTCCCTAACCTACAAGTTCTAATTAAGTAATTGGATTAAAATTAAGGGAATTGAGACAACATACCAAGTACGATATGCAAAGGGATTGAAATTACACTTGGATACTCTACACAATGCCAAAATTTTTATAGAATTTTAAAAGAGGTACGTGTGAGAGAATGGCATTCAGATTGTCACTTAAACTGATTTGATCGTGATCGCGGTCCTAGTTCCATGATCGCGGTGACACGGACCATGGTCGCGGTAACTGGGACCAAAATCTAGGTCTCTGCACTTCTCTGTTCAATCCAACATACCAACTTCAGATGTTCCCTTTTCAATTTCAATCAAAATTCCTCATAGCATTACCTTTTCATGGATTATGCATGAACAAATGAAAAAATAAAATCTACTCTATCATGTATAAAATATAAGGATACGGGCCACTTTTTGTGGCTTGATGGGGTGCCTCCCATTGAGCACTTAGTGTAACATCATGATACAACGTCTTCCCATGTCCTTTCGTGCTTCCACTTAGAAGATTTGAATCTCCATCCCAGCTTTCATTCTCTATGCAATGAGCAATAGAGTGGCAGAATATTCAAATCTTCCAAGATGAAACTTTGAAGATGTGAGGAAATGATAAGGCAGCTTCGATCTCACCATTTTGAAGCGTTGAACCTTTTGCCCAATTTAACATGGAACTTTTAATTTGGCTTCTTAGGCAAAAGTAAAGACATCAATAGGAGATTAGGTAGACATCAATAGGAGATTAGGTGCACATTGGTAGTTGAAGTCCTTGTACATTGATGGTGGGGCTTCCATGTGCTGCTTTGGAGTGTCAAATTCTAAAATGTAGGGATTTTACTCTTTCTCCTCATAATCCACAATTTTCCTAGGTAGATGGATTCTCATCACATCCTTTAAGCACAATGTTGAAAATTGGTTTGAATAAGGTATAACTCCTAATTTTGAAATTTCCTCCTTTGTAGCACTTTCACTCAAAAATATGAACCATAGTCGTCATAAGAGATGTGTTTTGGTTCTTCTTTTTACTCTAGTACCATTTCCTTTATTTGGACATATTCCATATTATTTAATTCGGTTGATTGGGAAATCACTAAGGATTCTCCACTACCAAGCTCATCATCCTAGCTTGGTTTCTCATATTGATTAGCCTTCTCTTGGGAAATGGGTAAGGTAGTGGTATTTGCAAGTTTTATCTCCATGCCCACTTCTTCCATCTTGACAATCTCCCTTCCAAATGCCTCATTGGATTGGCTTATGTCTTGCACATTCTCCCCCATTGTAGTTACCCGATCCAAAATAGTTTGAAGCATTGCTTCAAAACTATTGGGTCCAGTATGTTGCTTTTTTGTTGCGCCATCATAAGACCTATCAAACTTATAAGAATAACTAGCAACTCGGTTAGCATAATAAGGGGAGGGGGCATTTAGGCAATCACTCCAGTGTCTATCTCGACCACCACACAAAGAACAAGCATACCCCCAATAGGATCGAGATGGTGATCTCATCTCTCTCCAAGGAGCATATGTGCAATTCTTCCAATGTACAAACCATCAGAATATGGACATGGATCATCAAGATAGGACTTCCAACTTCCAAAATCATATTTGTCGGAAGATCCCATAGAGGAAAGTAAAACAAAAACAAAAATCTACCTAACACAAGAAACAAAATAAAATCACGAACAATTATATACATGTTTGAATTCAAGAAAGTAAGCTAGAATTCCAAACTAACTCAATACGCCGAATTGTTCCCCGACAACGGTGCCATTTTTATAATGCTCAACTTACACGTCATTTTAAGTGTAAGGCATTCGTCGTTAATATATTTCCCAACTTTGGTGCCGGGGTCAAATCCCCGAGAAATAATGTGAGTGGTGATTAAGTTAGTTAAAGATAATAAATACCAGCTAAATTCAAACCAATAGTATAAAAAAGATAAAAATGGAGGGTTTGAAAGGTATCACGCATAGTATTTCTTTTTGGGATTTTCTAGTATTAATTTGGGGCCACAAATAATTAGAGTCTAGGAAATTAGGTACTGATCTTGGGATTATGCGTTCCCTGGGGCAACATATGCATAAGTGTGTGATAACTTGATGCAAATTCTAAGTGTTGGTGATGTAGTAGGCTAGGTTAGAAATCCTTGAGGCTGGTTTGTTAATAAAACCCCAAGGGTGTGACTCATTGTCACGGCCTAAACTGAGACCCTGGCCGCGGCTGGTGTCCTAAACCATGAAGGCCCAGACACCTCTTTTTATCTAGCAATAATGTGCTACGTCCATACAGTGTAAAGAAATATAGAAAAATTATCGTACGAATACATGGAAAATTATCATACAAATACATGGTCAATATCATAATTCAACTGAAAAGTTCAAAATGAAACTCAAAAACCTTTAATAGCATTTAAGATCACTCTATGAAATATCTAATATAGCAAAACAACATCTTGTCTAAAACTGGACAAGGCCCCCCAGTCGGACCATAAACCAAAATAAAATAGCAAAGTTTAATAACCAGGCCTTCCAAAATAGAGAAGGCTCACCAACTAAAAGTCTCAGACACACCAACTTGCTGCTTAGCCGAACCCAAATCTGAATAAAATTTTGGGTAACCACCTAACTCTCTTTAAGCCCACTTTTAGTCTATTCTAAACATGCATCTTTCAAATATTATATTCTGAAAATCTGAATAAAATTTAAATTTTATTCTGTTTTGAGTTTGTTATGGTATTCTGCTTTGGTATCATCAAACCAAGACTTGCAAGTCATATCTTCAAAGCCATAAAATATAATGTACAACTCCTTCATTCAAAAAAATGATCAGACCACCAAAACATTCAAACAGTACATGAGGATTCATATTTTAAAACATATGTCAAACCATACAAAGATTCTCCCTTTTCAACAAATGGTAGTCAAATTCTCAAAACAATCATGCAATTCCTTCGATTATCACATTTAGCATTTAAAAACAAGAAATTATGTCTCTTCAATTCTCCACCAAGATAAAGTTCATATAAGATAGTAAAGCTCTTGACTCATACTTTAAGACATGCAATTTAGTAACCCATAACTTGTAAATCAAAAAGTATCACAAGGAGAGAGAGAAAATTCATTATTCGTGTTCTCAATTCATATTTAAAAACTGAAAAACATATATATACATATGCACAAGAAAATCACAATTCAAAGGAAGGCCTTAAGACCAAAACATTATATCATTGAAAAGGATTCATAATGCATATTCTTTAAATTGTTCTCAAAATCCTTCATGAATATATTATTTCTAAACCTTAATAACTTAATAAAATACTTCCACCATGCCCGTGTAGTTAAGGAAAACCCCACGTACCTTAGATGACTAAATTCAAAGGATAGAACCCGAATCTTGATTTGTTTCTTGAAAATCTTGACTTAAGAGCTTGATTCTTGATCTTTGGAGGAGGAATTAGGGTTTAGTTCTTAATGGATTTGAGCAAATTTTGGGAATATAATTCCCTAATAATATTTTAATTAGATGTTAACATGACTTGGGGTTATGGGAAAAAGTCTAAATTACCCTTGTAAATTAATTTTTTCAGCAGAATCACGCTTATGGAGCTCACCGTGATACACAACTATCCCAGTGGCTTACTGGTTTTGATGGAAATCATCATAACTTTTTGCTCCCGTATCAAATTAAGGGAAAATTGGTATTGTTGGAAATCTGACTAAGTTATAAATAATTTGGTGG
>NC_061113.1:101205262-101206058 GCF_002878395.1 Capsicum annuum | reverse complement strand
GTGTCACATGGTGCTTGAGGCTACGAGTAGCCCCAAGCTAACCCTTTAAGTCATTTTCATTCAGTTTAACATAAATCAACAAGGTTTCCATAAATAACCCTCAAATATCAACAGAGTAATCATCATCCAAGAATAAAAGAATTTAAGAAAGATAACAAAATACGACTTATTAGTCAATTCCTAACATTTATACTAGTCTGACAAGCCTCTAAGAAAATCAATAAAACCAGCGAGCCATTGAGACATGCCTCAACTGACACATACTCAGTTATCAAATGTAAATAATTTCATGAAACCAACATCAGACATCACGTCCTCAGAATATGAGGACTCACCACAACAGAGGATGTAGAACAGTGTGCCCAAAAAATCACTGTCGAACCTTGAACTGAGCACCTGAACCTATATTCTGAGAAAATGCAGCGCACATCCAAAGATGTGGATCAGTACCATGGAAAGGAACCGAGTATATAGGGGTGTATGCAATTATATAAACATCATCATCATAAATATTTATAAGAAATTTGCAGGATATATGAAAGACTCACATAGCCCAAAGAAAATCATCATAATCATGAGAAGATGAAATAAGTATAATAACACATGTGAGTCATCATATAATTTGTCAATCACTTTTAGTTCATCAAGAATATCAATTCTCATAATGTAAATATCATTTAAATCTTTCGAAAGAATAACTTTCACAATTCCACTTTCAAATCACTTCACCATTCACCATAGACACAGGGAAACACACACATACTAAGAGATCCTATAACCGACATAAACCATGTGA
>NC_061113.1:101195402-101202262 GCF_002878395.1 Capsicum annuum | reverse complement strand
AGGAATCTCATCAAAAGAAAGATTTTCTTGAATGTCAGCACTCACAGAGGAATCCACTACCACAGCATTGCTAATATGCTTTCTAAGCATGGAGACATGGAATATTAGATGAACAGAGGACAACTCGGAAGGCAACTCGACCTCATAAGCTGCCTTACTAACACGGCTAAGAATTTTGTAAGGACCAACATAACGGGGACTAAGCTTCCCCTTCTTTCCGAATCTCTTCACCCTCCTCATAGGTTAAATTTTCAGATACACTAGGTGACCAACTTCAAACTCAAGGTCTCTCCTTCTAACATCCGCATATGACTTCTGACGACTCTGCGCAGTTTTCAACCTTTCCCTAATAAACTTAACTTTTTCCATAGCCTTAAATACCGAATCAGGACCACTCATAGGCGCTTCACCCACCTCGAACCAACCTATGGGTGATCTACACTTCCTCCCATACAAGGCTTCAAACGGAGCCATACCAATACTAGAGTGGAAAATGTTATTGTAAGCAAACTCTATCAACAGTAAGTGATCATCCCAACTTCCCTTAAAGTCAAGTGCATAAGATCTCAACATATCCTCTAAGGTCTGGATGGTCTGCTCAGCCTGACCATCGGTCTGCGGATGAAAAGCAGAACTCAAAAGTAATTGGGTACCAAGACCCTTATGAAAATCTTTTCAAAATTGTGAAGTGAACTGAGTACCTCTATCCAAAATGATAGACAAGGAAACTCCATGCAGTCTGACTATTTCTCGGATATACAATATAGCGTAATCCTCAGCAGTATATAAAGTATGAATAGGCAAGAAATGAGCAGACTTAGTCAATCTATCAAACACAACCCAAATGGAATCATGATGGCATTGAGGAGGAGGTAAACCAATCACGAAGTCCATATTTATCTCTTCCCACTTCCTAGTGGGAATACTAAACTCTTGCATTATACCATCAGGTCTTTGGTGTTCAACCTTAACCTGTTGGCATGTGGCACACTTAGCTACAAATGCTTCTATATCTTTCTTCATGCCACTCCGCCAATAGATTTTTCGCAAGTCCCGGTACATCTTGGTGGCACCAGGATGAATAGAATATAACGCCCCATGCGCTTCAGCCACTATCCTCTGTGTCGGATCATCAACATTCGAGACACACAATCTACCCTGCAATCTCAACACACCATCTCCCCCTTGAGAGAAAACCTCTACTTTTTGGTCCTTGACTGACTCCTTCAGTCTGACCAAACTAGCATCTAAGTATTGCTTTTTTCCTTCACTTCCGAAACCAAGGAGGATTCGGAACTACTCTGAAACCCTATACTACCTTCAGCAGAGTCAATCAACCTAACCCCCTATCTAACCAAACGATGTACATCATTAGCCAACTCTTTCTTACCTTCTACCACATGCAAAACACTACCCATGGACACTCTACTTAGGGCATCCGCCACAACATTGGCCTTTCCCAGAAGGTACAGCACACTCATATCATAGTTCTTTAACAATTCTAACCATCGTCTCTACCTAAGATTCAATTCTCTCTGGGTAAACACATACTGTAGACTCTTATGATCAATGAAAATATCAACATAGACACCATACAAATTGTGTCTCCAGATTTTCAAAGCAAACACAACAGGAGTCATCTCAAGGTCATGGGTAGGGTAATTTTTCTCATGGGATTTCAACTGTTAAGAAGCATAAGCTATCACATACCTAACCCAACTCTCGAAGTATCATAGTACACCACAAAACCATCAACACCATCAGGCAAAGTCAAAATAGGGGTTGAAGTAAGTCGAGTCTTGAACTCTTGAAAACTCTTCTCACAAGATTCGGACCACAAGAAGTTCACTTTCTTTTGGGTCAACCGAGTCATAGGAGACGCTATAGAGGAGAAAATCTCAACAAAATGGCGGTAATAGCTAGCTAAACCCAAGAAACTTTGGATATCAGTCGGAGAAATAGGTCTAGGCCAATTTCTAATAGTTTCGATCTTTTGGGGATCAACTCTAATACCCTCGAAAGAAATGATATGACCCAGAAAAGCAACTGACCTTAGCCAAAACTCACACTTACTAAACTTGGCAAACAACTTGTGATCTCTAAGGGTTTGCAATACAGTTCGGAGACGATCAGAATGTTCATCCTCACTACGGGAGTACACCAGTATATCATCGATGAACACTATGACAAGCATATACAGATATGGTCTGAACACTCGATTCATGAGGTCCATGAAAGCTGCTGGGGCATTAGTTAACCCAAAAGACATAACAAGAAACTCAAAATGGCCATAATGAGTTTGGAAAGCAGTTTTCAGGATGTCACACTCCCTAACTTTGAGTTGATGATAGTCATAACAAAGGTCTATCTTTGAGAAATAATTTAAACCCTGAAATTGGTCAAACAAATCATCTATTCTTGGAAGGGGGTACTTATTTTTTATGGTGACTTTATTCAATTGGCGGTAATCAATGCACATACGCAAAGAGCCATCTTTCTTTCTCACAAAAAATACAAGAGCACCCCAAGGAGAAACACTAGGCCTTATGAAACCCTTATCTAGTAGATCTTTGAGTTGCTATTTCAACTCCTTAAGTTCTGCAGGGGCCATACGGTAAGGAGAAATAGAAATGGGCTGAGTATCAAGAAAAAGATCAATCTCGAACTCTATCTCTCTATCAGGAGGTATCCCTGGGAGATCATCCGGAAAGAAATCAGAAAACTCATTGATGATGTTAATAGACTGGAGAGTTAGAGTCTTAGACTTAGTGTCTTTGACTCTAACCAAATAGTAAATACACCCCTTGGAAATAAGTTTTTTAGCTTTGAGGTAAGAGATCAAATTACTCTTGGGTGACACAAAATTCCCATACCACTCAAACACGGATGCACCCGGAAACTAAAACCTGACCATTCGAGTTCGACAATCAATAGAGGCATAATAAGAATACAACCAGTCCTTACCCAGAATCACATCAAAATCTACCATGTCTAACTCAATCAGATCAAGCAACAAGACTTTATGAAGAACGGTAATAGGATATTTTTTATACACTTTCTGGCCAACAATCGAATCACCTACTGGGGTAAAAACTAGGATAGGTTCTAGAATGATCTCAGGACTCATTTTAAAATTCATAGTAATAAAAGGTGTAACATATGAGAAGCTGGATCCAGGATCCAACAGAGCATACACATCAAACTGAAATATACGAAGCATAACAGTAACAACATTGGGAAAGTCCTCTTGTTCCTAGTGGGACTGTAAAGCATAGAATGGATTCTGGTGCTACCCGCTAGCATTGGTAGAAGAGGCGCCCTGAGCTGGGGCTGGGCAAGTCACTGGAACTGTAGCACTAACAGTCTGAGTCTGGGTCTGACGGCGATAGTCACGACGCCCTTGTCCATCCTGTGGACAATCTCTAACTCTGTGACCCATGTCACCACACCAAAAAAAAACCCTCTTCTCACCCTAACACTCACCCGAATAAGCCCTACCACACTTAGGACACAAAGGATGATTTGGCTTATTTCCAGCATTATACTGGGACCTAGATGAATATGACCTGCTACCTTGCTCCTTTCTACCTCTAGGTACGGGAGCACTAGCAGATGACAATATTGGCATAGATGAATGATCCTGATACTGAGGGCGACTCCCTCTCTGCGATCTAGTCTGACCCTATCTGTGCTGCTCGAACCTAGCTCTCTTATTCCCTCTCATTCTATCTCTCTCCTTAATCTTGTCTGCCTCAATCTGTTGGGCATGAGTCATCAGCCTAGAAAGATTCATCTCACTATTCAGCATAGCTGACCTACACTCCTTAACCACATAAATAGATACTCCAGTCACAAACTTACTCATACTAGCCCGATTATCAGCCACTAAGTCAGGAGCATACTTGGCCAACTGATTGAACTTTAGACAGAACTCCCTAACAATCATAGACCCCTATTGCAGGTTCATAAACTCTTCCACCTTCGCCTCCCTCATATCCAAAGGGAAAAATTTATCCAGGAATGCATCCTGGAACTCTTGCCAAATTATAGGGACAGCTCCCTCACCTCTACCTTTCCTCCAAGCAACAACCCAGTCATAAGCGAGGTCTTTCAACCTATACGCAGCCAACTCTACACTATATTCCTCAGATACATGCATCACCTGAGTAATCTTCCGCACCTCCTCTAAAAACAATCGTGGATTCTCATCAGACTTGGACCCATAGAATTCTGGTGGATTCATCCGCATGAAGTCATGGATCCTGGCAGCAGCTGAATCACCTCCCTGCTGCTGTGGAGCCGGGGTCAGGTTGGCCTGAACATTTGCAGTAACAGCTTAGGCCAACGCTTGAAAGGCTGCCCGAAATTAAGCATGAGACACATTTTTATTCAATGGGTCAGTGGGTTGAGGTTGCTGACCATCATTATTTCTTCCCGCTCGATGTAGAGGCATATTTCTGAAAGAAGAGAGCACGAATCAATAGTAGAGAGAGATACTTTAAGCACGATAGACTTCTAAAAGAAAGAATTATACTTTTTCCTAAAACGTTTTGTAGCCTCTTACTCATAGATGTGGCGCGCTACACACCGATGATCAAGACTCTACTTAACATGGCTTGTCAAACTCCCTAGGACACCTTAAAACCTTAGGCTCTGATACCAAGTTTGTAATGCCCCGAAAATGGGTTCCGGAGTGTCACACGGTGCTTAAGGCTACGAGTAGCCCCAAGCTAACCCTTTGAGCAATTTTCATTTAGTTTAACACAAATCAATGGGGTTTCCATAAATAACCCTCAAATATTAACAAAGTAATCATTATCCAAGAATAAAAGAATTTCAGAAAGATAACAAAATACGACTTATTAGTCAACTCCCAACATTTATACTAGTCTGACAAGCCTCTAAGAAAATCAATAAAACCAGCGAGCCATTGAGACATACCTCAACTTACTCATACTCAGTTATCAAATATAAGCAATTCCATGAAACCAACATCAGACATCACGTCCTCGGAACATGAGGACTCACCACAACAGAGGATATAGAACAGCGTGCCTGAAAAATCACTGTCAAACCTGGAACTGAGCACCTGAACCTACATTTCAAGAAAATATATGTAACGCACCAAAAATGGGTCCCAGAGCATCACATGGTACTTAAGGCTACGAGTAACCCCAAGCTAACCCTTTGAGCCATTTTTATTTAGTTCGACACAAATCAATGGGGTTTCCATAAATAACCTTCAAATATCAACAGAGTAATTATCATCCAAGAATGAAAGAATTTTAGAAAGACAACAAAATACGACTTATTAGTCAACTCCCAACATCTATACTAGTCTGACAAGCCTCTAAGAAAATCAATAAAACCAACGAGCCATTGAGACATGCCCCAACTGACTCATACTCAGTTATCAAATGTAAATAATTTCGTGAAACCAACATCAGACATCACATCCTCGGAATATGAGGACTCATTACAACAGAGGATATAGAACAACGTGCCCAGAGAATCACTGTCAAACCTGGAACTGAGCACCTGAATTTATATTCCAAGAAAATGCAGCCCACATCCAAATATGTGGGTTAGTACCATGAAAAAGAACCGAGTATATGGGGGTGTATGCAGTTGTATAAACATCATCATCATAAATATTTATAAGAAATATGCTGGATGTATCAAAGACTCACATAGCTCGAAGAAAATTATCATAATCATGAGAGGATGAAATAAGTATAATAACACATGTGAGTAATCATAAAATTTGTCAATCACTTTCAGTTCATCAAGAATATCAATTCTCATAATGTAAATATCATTTAATCTTTCGAAAGAATAACTTTCACAATTCCACTTTCAAATCACTTCACCGTTCACCATAGACACAAGGAAACACACACACACTGAGAGATCCTATAACTGACATTAACCATGTGAGCCACATAGAGTCCAACGTCCAACCCACGTTGGGGATCCCTGCCATCGGATTAGGACTTTCAGTATCAATTCAAAAACACTAGTGATCACTATATAAATCAGCTTTAGGCTCACATCCTACGGGGTTACGTAGTTCTAGGGAAGTAAGGTCACTTTATTCCTCCCACTTGGTGCTAAAGATTACTTCCAAACTTAGCTCAGAAATTTAAATTAGCCTCAGGATCACATTAAAGAAAATCCACAATAAATACATCAACAATTTTCATTGGGAGCCAATTTGCTACCCCTTTATCATAATCAATAAAAACATGGATTTCTTTCATAATCGAGTTCCAAATAACTCATTCATGACCAAAATGTCAAATCATTTAAAACATCTCAAATATTCAAACTCAAGGTGTTTATAACATATGATTTTCTCAAAATAATAATCTCAAATAGGGTTCCAAAAACCCATACATCAATATCACCATAAAACCTTCCAAAGTTTCATACTTTATGACATAAGCACAAAAATAATCACTTAAAACTTAAAATTTCTGCTTTATAATCACACATCTTGGTAAAGAAAATTAGCTTTGAGATTCAAATCTTACTGTGCTTATAGCACATAATTTTTCAAAGTACAATTCCAATTAGGACTCAAGGTCTCATACATCAAAATCATATTAAATTTTCTCAAGATTCATGCTTTTCATCATAACTATATATAACTTACTTTAAAATTTGGAAAATTTAGCTTTATGTATAAAAATGTCAACATTCTCATTCAATTCAACTTTCAAAATATAGAGAGTATCATAATATAATGTAAAATCATATAGGGTATAAAGTCATACTTCAAATTCATATCAAAACATGTAAAATCATGTATATTCATAAAAGAAAAATCAATCTGGGCACAAGCACAAAAGAGAGTTCTT